>NC_054377.1:55048791-55348791 GCF_017654675.1 Xenopus laevis | reverse complement strand
CAGGTTTATATTAGAGTAAGGGACCCTTTATCTGTAATGATAGGGACTAAGTAATTAATTAATGCCCCAAACAGATGTGAAAGAGCAAAAATCCCCCTTAGTGCTTATTCAACAAAAACTTGGGTGTGGGGCATATCTGCACTCTGCCTCTAGCCGGAATTCTGGCAAAAAAAACTGGTGCTGGGTGCAGAGCACAGCATTGTTTGGTGCAAGGCAGCAGGTGAGAAGGTGTGTGTCTAAATGCCTCCCCGAGCCTGCCCTTCATGAATACAACTCAAAAGTCATAAGCTCCTATTGCAAAGTGCAGGGTGAAAAAATGCAAAAAATACGTCAGTTTGCTTCAAGTTTTTGCACTTTGCACCCCCACCCTCTAGTTTGCAAATTACCCTCTTTTATTTGTGAGTCTCTTTTCATATTTAAAAGTATCATGCTTTAAGGTGCTACAAATGTATAATGTATGCTAGCTTAATTACTATTAGATACAAGATACTGTCCTATTACATGGAAAAAGCAAATGAAAATTAAAGGTTAACTAGGAAGTTGTGGGAAAGGGTTTTGCCATGTTTCACAGCTTTCTTGATGGCAGATTCCATATTTGTGCAACTGGTCTATACTGTGGAATACACACATGGTACATTTAGATGCATTAAAAAAATGAAGGACTTTTGTTTGTCACAATATTCCATAGTAGCTCAGCCTCTCTGGATAAAGAGGTAGTTCACCTTTAAGTTAACTTTTTAGGCTAATTCTAAGCATCTTTTCAATTGGCCTTCATTTTTTTTTTTTATTTGCTTCCATATATCAAATGATCTTTCTCATGTCATGTTAGTGATTAATTACCCTATATACTTGGAAGTGCCCTTACTTTACTAAAGCGAGGTCTACTTTTAGTGATGTTGTCCCATTATGATTTACATCCAAAAAATCATTGTTAGCATTCTGTTCCATAGAAAATATTATATTGATTAATAAGAAAATGTGTATTTCTATCTTTAACAAACAACTATTTCTTATGTAACCACAACATAATAAATATCTGAATTGAAATCATGAAATAGGAGGGTGATAAGCTGTTTGTTGTAAGTGTCTTGAGATCTATTGATCACCACAAGGCCTACTACCGATCTACCTTTCTGGCACCCCTGCTATAAAGGAGAAGGAAAGCTACAGAGGTGTTTTATTGCCAATAGATTAGCTGCAATAGCACAAGCTAGAATGCTATATTTATTCTGTAGAATGTTTTACCATACCTGAGTAAAAAGCTCTAGAAACTCTCTGTTTGTTTAGGATAGGAGCTACAGTATTAACATGGTGTGACATCACTTCCTGCCTGAGTCTCTCCCTGCTCTGGGCTCAGATTACAGCAGAGAAGGGAGGGGGGGAGAAAGAGGAGCAAACTGAGCATGCTCTTGCCCAGGGCAATGAGGTTTAAGTTGAAGGCAGGAAGTCTTATACAGAAGCCCATGTGTACACAATAGAAGGAAAGAAATGCAGTGTTTCTTTTGACAGGGGACTCAGAGCAGCACTTCTTTGGGGGTTTACTGGTATATTTAGATGGACCTTTCTGATAAGGCTTACTTAGTTTTAACCTTTCCTTCTCCTTTAAATGGTATTATATAGGGAATTATATAGGGAACAATATATAAATAATATAAGGAATAAATCAAGTTGGTAGCTTTATTTAAAATAAGCAATCAATGGCTCCACTACCCTGCTTATCCTGGTTATGTTCTGGGCAACTTAGGGCCAGATGAGTTTCCACCAGTACAGATCCAGTTATTCTTGCTGTTCATATTATCTCTTTGTTCTTGCAATATGCCAACTAAATATAGAGATGTGATAAAGCATATCATAATTTCTA
This sequence comes from Xenopus laevis, assembly GCF_017654675.1. NCBI lineage: Eukaryota > Metazoa > Chordata > Amphibia > Anura > Pipidae > Xenopus > Xenopus laevis. The sequence goes on along the minus strand of NC_054377.1, from coordinate 55,346,930 downwards.
AACCCTATTAAAGGCATATAGCCACAACTAAGTTTATAGAAATAACATGCAGACAAACATATGGATGGCCGTGTTCCACAGCCCTTGGGAGAAAACCATGACATTGCTGGGCAAGTGTGCACAAGTTTAAGGGATTACGGACCCAACTTGTCCTATAAAGGTGAGTCATTCCTGTTATATGCTAGACGCAAGATGCCCTTTGCATTGGCTTTGATTAGAAGGCTTGGTTGCTCAGTTTAACTGAATACCCTGCAGTTGTTGAAATAAATGGCGGAGTTAAAACATGTTTGATGCTGTGCAACTCTTTGTTGGCACCTGTAAGTAATTAATTAAACTGATTTATTTTTCCCTGGTAGACCTATGCAGGGAATAAACAAAAGTGTTGCTAAGGCAGATTTGACATTAAATTGGAGTAAAATGTTTACCATTTTACAACAACACATTCCCAATCATTGGAACCATTTCTTTTTTAAATTGACAACACTCTATGGCTGATAGAAGCATATGTTCTGCCTGAGAACCTGGCACAGTATGCTTTCTGTGCTACTGGAGTTGTTGACTCCTGTTTGTATTATATTACAAGTTCAACTTTCACTGTGCCTTATCCTGTGCTTTCAGAAATAGCCAACACTTCATTATGAATCTGCTTTCAGATAAGCTATTGTGTCTCCTACTCAATGTAACTGCAGGACTTGAATTTATACTAGTGAGTGCTATTCTCATATCTACCACTATGTCATTGGAGCATTTTTAGTAGTACAGGTGTCAGGGAGCTGTTATCTGGTTACCTTCCCATTGTTCTGCTGGGGGAAAGAGAGGGGGGTAATATCACTCCAACTTGCAGCACAGCTGTAATGAGTGACTATTCCCTGGTAGATATAAGAACAGCACTCAATAGTAAAAATCCAAGTCCCACTCCTTCAGTTACATTGAGCAGGAGAAACAGCAACCTGTCTGAAAGCAGTTCCATCGTGAAGTGCTAGCACTTTCTGAAAGCACATGATCAGGCAAAATGACCTGAGATGGCTGCCTACAAATCAATATTACAACAAAAAAAAATACACTTGTTGAGTCAGAAATGTAATTTTATATGGCAGAGTGACTTATTTACAGTGTAAACAATATCAATAAAAACTACACCATAAAATAATGACAAAATCCCTTTAAGTGTAGCATTGGGCTATATATGCACATTTCCCAGGTCCCCCCAACCATATGACTTGGGCTCTGATAAACTTCTCAATCTTTACTGCTACTCAGAACAATAGGCAGCTAACCAGATAAGCAGATCCCCGACAACTCTGGTGAAAGATTTGTTTGCATTGCTAGCCCTAGTTGTAGACATGATAATAGCACCCAAACAGGAAAACTTTGCTTGTTCCTGCTTGGGTGCTATTCTCATGACTACCACCATGTCTAGGTAACACGACTGGGGTTGTGGTTAAATACAATGAGAAGGGGAGAAACAATAGCTGTCTCAAAGCAATTTCATCCTGAAGTGCTGGCTCCTTCTCAAAGCCCAGAATCAGGCACACAACACTGAGATGGCTGCCTCCACACCAATATTACAGATTCAAAAAATACATTTGTTGGTTCAAGAATAACCTTTTAAATGGTAGAATGAATTATTTGTAAACAGTGTAATTTAGAAAATTAAAAGTAAACCATAAAAATCATGACAGAATCATTTTATAAGAAGCTATTTAATCATTGGGATGGTGCCAGTATCAGTTCCTTACAGACTCATCAGCGGAAATAGGTCTGTAAAATAAGAAGTATTTTGAGCAAGAATTCAGATGTGTGGGAAGTACCTGCACCCCCTGGCTCTTTGTTTTGCTTGGCACTCTGAAGTTCCCATCTGACTAGTTCTAGAGTCAGTTTCCTAAAGGCAACTTGTGTAATCTTCCCTCGCTTCAAGGCCAGTGAGCCAGTAAATGAGATACAGTAAATCTAAAGGCTTTTGCATGCCTGCTTTTATACAGTATGCGTTTGCAGAAGTTCTGACTACTACAAATGCAATGAGCCCTGTCATATGTAACTGTTGTCATGTAGCACTGTAAGAAAAAAATGTACCTCTGTGCTTTCTCATGTAAATTAGAGTAAATAGAACATAAAACACAGATCTCATTAGGTCTCTCCAGACTTTCTCTCTGATGACATTCTAGCTTTTACATCTTGTTTCACTTCAATCTGTCTTGAACCCATGTACTATACTCTTGGCAGTTCCCTCCATCTCAATTATACAGTCAAAACTCAATTTCACTTAACAGCATTTTACACAATTTCTTTGCAGTCCCACCACATTTAAACCTTGATTTTACATTCCAGACACATTTTTGGCTACATGCACTAGGCACGTCCCCCCACTAGCACTCTCCTCAATTAGTTCATACCCAGGACAGTCTTTGAATACATATTGACCTTGGGATAAAGCCGCACCCCTTTTAAGCAGGGAACACCCCTTTTAAGCCACCAAACTATGCACATCTACAGTATATAGAAAATACAGCCCTGATACATGCATTTATTTGCCTATAAAGAAGTAAATTAATTTAGTTTGAGCAATATTCTAATTCAGCAAGCAGGTGGTGCCAACCCCTAATGGCAGTTTGTTGTCAGCTTTGGCTCTCTTCGATGGCTTTGTGCAAATTCAGCTTTCTTCAGCAGATTTGACTACTTCAATGCCTGCTCAACTTTAAACTTGAAATACAGGACAAATGTCCTGATGGCAACACAGCCTGTGAGTGTGTGTGAGAAAAGTATAAAGAGAGAGGTAATCTGCAGAAGTATTGTGTAACTAATATAATCTGTTAATAAAGAGTGCAGTTGTTCATCTGAACTTTGTGAGTATACCTGCTTCCTACAGTAAAGGCCGTCCACACACTTCCACCGTTAATGGTTGTTCAGCAGCCACGAGTGGCCCCGTTACATGCTGACCATGGAAGAAAAAGTTACCCTCTTCCCCATGCCCCACTGTCAGATTTAGCTGCAAGTGTCTCATTGTGGCTTTGGGGGAATTTATCTATTTCTCTTTTTTGAAATGCTTTTTTGCCCTATATAGGCATCCAAGTCTGTATAGAAAATATGATCCCTAATCACAGGCCCCATGTATGTAAATAGCGTAAGCAATCTTTTTTTAAAAAAAAATTCTGACAAATCAAGAAATGATCTTTCAGGTCTTCTCCAATTTGCATATTGCGGTTCTAATTCCTGTCTGATGAGGGCAGCAAATGTGTTCTAATCACACTTCATTTCTCCACCCCTTGGGTTACTTCATTTTTTACATAACCCTACAGAATAGTAATAAAAGTAATAAACATTCCTTAGCTCACAGTATCGTAGTATTTGGTAATTCTACAAACTGCAGAAAAGTTCGACAAAATGGTTTATGGCCTACATGAGGGTTGTCTCATGGTGACTCTAAAGCAAATTTTAGGGGGATACTGCAGTCAAAAGTTATATCAGATGAAAGGTCTGATGGTGGGTACCCTGGCAAATGCCCCTTTTGCCTATTTATTAAATCGGCCTTGTCTAGGGTTTATAGAGTGAGGAGTGGTCTAGTTTTTTCGGGAGTTACCGGATTTTGGACTCTGTCCCTGGTCACTTTTATTCCCCTGATTTCTGACGATTTTCCACGATTTTGTATGATTTTCGGGCAAAAACCAGTCTGAGCAGAACATTTCAGTGGTCAGTGGAGAAATGTGTGCATGCGCAGAGCAAAACCGGTGGCTTCAGGAGACATTGTGCACATGTGTATGATGTGACTTCCCCCCCCCTACATCACTTCCGAGTTGCCAACATTTTTAGCTGCTCTGCCGCATACCGAATCGCCAAACAATAGAATTCTACCTGTATCTAACAGTTCAGCACTAATAATGGGCGATGTTTGGGTGCCTTTAAGGCACCCAATCAAAATTTTCTGTCCAGCCTGATCGACGAGCTAACCAATATCCAAGTCTTCTCCCAATATTGGTCGGCTCTTTTCCCACCATACACGCACCAAATATTGTTTGAAAATTTGTTTAGTACGATATTATCTGTGCATCTAAGGCTACCTTAAAGGGGTGGTTCACCTTTAAAGTAACTTTTATTGTTATAGAACGGCCAATTGTAAGCAATTTTTCAATTGGTTTTTATTATTTATTTTTTTATAGTTATTTTCCTTTTTATTCTGACTCTTGCAGCTTTAAAATGGGCGTCGCTGACTCCCTTCTTAAAAACAAATGCTCTGTAAGGCTACAAATGTATTGTTATTGTTACTTTTTATTACTGATCCTTCTATTCAGGCCTCTCCTATTCATATTCCAGTCTCTTATTCAAATCAATGCATGGTTGCTAGGGTAATTTGGGCCCTAGTTACCAGATCGGTTAAGATGCAAATTGAAGAGCTGCTGAATAAAAAGCTAAATAACTCAAAAACCTTCATTAATAAAAAATGAAAACCAATTGCAAATTGTCTCAGAATATCACTCTCTACATCATACCAACAGTTATCTCAAAGGTGAGCAACCCCTTTGAGACAATGGCTTGCCTTATATTGAATTTCAGAATTAAGTATTGAAAAATTTGACCTTTTGAAAAACAGATTTGGGTACAGTGGGTTAAAAAAATACATGTTTCCCCAAGAGAGAATTTCTTTAACCTATGTGTGAGAACCCGAAAATGGATCCTCAAGCTGTTTATCTTGGGTCTCTGTGATCCCTCCAAGCTGACTCTGCACCATAATTTGGGTTCCTTCAGATAAAAGACTGAGCTCTCTAGAAGTATTAGGTATGAGGCTAAGAAGCAGAACAGTTTACCACAGCATCATTACAAAATACATCAATAAATTAGATTATACTTTACTGATGTGTGTATGTTTAACAGTGAATGACAGTTTCTGGGTAAATGGGCTCCAAATGAAAGCAAAGTTGGATCTATACAGCACATCCTCAGACAGGTTGTGAAGAAAGACTTTGAAGACTGTGAGTAAAATTCCAAAGAAAGAGCCTTAAAATGGGAGTTTATACCCTTTTTTGAGGGTAGTGCAAAAGAAAAATGTTTACAGAGCTCTAAAGACAGCAAAACACAGAAATAATAGGAAAATTACGAGGTGAATTTTTTTGTATAAAGTTCTCGTGAGCAAGGTTACTATTAGCTTCCCAATAGTGATGTATGGGCTGGTCACAAACATGAGGGTTTCTACATATTCTTTTCCCTAATTCTTCCTTCCACCCTCCCAGCCCATGACCTTACTATGCCCCACTTCCACCTCTGGCAGCCTGGATTTATGGGTGCATGCCTGCTCCATCCTACCCTCTTTGTAATGTGACTTTTTGTCAACCAGTACATGACTACGCTTCTAAAAATCCCATAGGAATGAATAGAAAGTGAGTGAAATATTTTTTGTGGTGAGCTTTAATCTCACATTGGGATATAAATTCAATGCTATAATCTTTTTATCAACCATTCTGCTTGGTGTACTGCAGCACCACCCAGTGATTTTACCTTTCCTATTTTTACTATTCCTATCTTTTATCAGTGGGGCCTAAAAAAGGAGAGATTAACTCTGCCTTCTTTTAAATTCATATACAAAAGTAAGCCTGACATTTTATTAAAATTTTTGTAGGCCATGCCTTCTTTGGAGGACTATTCCCATTCCAGCACATATTAGTACTGCATTTAAATCCAAATGTCTCTGACTAGACAAAAACTCCTTGCTTTTGCTCCCAAGGCTGGATTTACATTTTGGGCGCCCCTAGGCCCACTGGCGTTCGTCGCCCCTGCCCCCTTTCCTTTCTTCGTGCAAATTTTCATCATCTGGACAAGAGCAATGGTGATTGGTGCATGGGAAATTTAAAAAATGATTGTATCTCCAGCGCATTTGAACCAATGTGGGTGTGGTTGGGCAGCATGCCACCCCCCTAAAATCTTGCCGCCCTAGGCCTGGGCCTAGGTGGCCTTTCCACAAATCCAGGCCTGTTTGCTCCTGTTTGCAAGGTGCATTTATACAGTGACTCCCATAAACAAATGTCACAGTGACCCCTCCCCTCCAACATCAGAGGAGAGCAAAAGTCACACACATAACCTTTTCCTCAAGGATAGTCCTCAATGTAGTGTACCAAACTACTATAATAATTTTAACTAAAATGGGAGGTTGCCTCTCTGAAACTGATGACACCAGAGATGTATGGGCCATTTACAAAAGCTGGGATAGTGGGCTTTGAGCCTTGTGCAAGATATTTCCCAAGGAAACTCAGTTGTACCCTAATATAGCCCAGTAATAATGAGGGAGCTGACCCAATACCTGCAGGACCCGCAGGTTGGGTGGGTTCAGGCTAAATTTTGGCCATCCATGGCAGGTGCTGGTAACACTAGGGTATTACGATACTGTAGTGGCTGTATTTCTGAGATATGAATAGTTGTGACTTGCACCACTGATCTGTGTGTGCAGGCTGGGTGCAGGTCCTACAATGGAAACATTTTGTTGGTTAGGGTTGGGTGCAGGTTATGGGTTTGCGGGTAATTCTGTATAGTAAGGAAAGATACATCTCATTGAAACCACTTGACACTGACAATTGCTTTGCTGAAAACCTAATTGCATTTAAAGTAAATGGTTCAGCACATTTTGAAACAGAATAAGTTTGTTTAAATCTTCGCTACTGCAAGCAACTCATCTCCCTGAAATGCCTTCCCACTGGCAAGAATGTCATTCGCCAGCAGGCTGGCATAATCGTCACTTCTGTTTTCCGAAGATGCCCAAAGTTTCAGGGACGGAACTAGGGGTAGGCAGAGCAGGCACGTGCCTAGGGCGCAAAAGTGGAGGGGCGCCAGGCACGTACTTACTCCTACCCCTAATCCGGTCCCGTCTGTGGTGACCGCCCACTTCCCATCTGTGCGAGGGCGCATGCGTACGAGCATCTATTTGCGCATGCACTGAAGCGTCTTTTCACACATGCGCTGAAGCATCTTTTCACGCATGCGCAGAAGTGTCTTTTCGCACATGTGCATAATCGCCTATTTGTACACACGCGAACATCTAGCTTGTGTGCATCCGTGCAAACAGACCAGACCAGCTGCCTAGGGCGCCTGCACGACTTGGCCCGGCTCTGCGAAGTTTTCTTCGGGCAACTTCGGAAAACCAAAACGATTCGTATGCCATACCGCTGGCGATTCACATTCTTGCCATTAAGAAGGCATTTCTGGGAGATTAGTCACTCACAGTAGCGAAGATTTATCGCAGGGTGATGCACCACCACCTTTAGACTCTCGTATTACGGATGAGTGAACAATTTCACCCCCAAAGGTTTCACTGGGAAACACATTGTTTCACTAGTGGCAACATTTTTCATGAACCTGCACTAGAATTTCACCATACGGTCCGCTTTGCAAAATAAATAAATAGTCCTGTTGTGCCATAAAAATGAAATCATCATTTTTATTCTCCCCTTGCCTTCCACATTAGCCAATGGCCATCAAATTTGTCCCATGGCCTCCCCCTTTCTAGCTAAGGAACAATATAGGCACAGTACTTAAAAGAAATTGGCAACATGGGAGACTTTTATAACAGGTATGGGATCCGTTATCCGAAAACCCATTATCCAGAAAGCTCCAAAAATTACAGGAAGGATGTGTCCCATAGACTCCATTTTAAATAAATAATTAAAATTTTAAAAAAATATTTCTCCCCTTAAGCATCTTCACTATTTCATTCAAACAACTTGGTTGATAGGTTAAATTGGACCTTAGCAATCAGATAGCTGATGAAATTTGAAATGAGAGAGCTGCTAAACAAAAAGCTAAATAATTAAAAAATTACAAAAAATAAACATGAGGACCAATTACAAATTGTCTCAGAATATCACTGTCTACATCAAACTACAAGTATATTGCAAGGTAAGCTACTCTTTGTTGCTTCAATTGAATGAGCTTTCTTATATGTTTGTTCAGATAACACATTTATTAACACATATTCTGTCACATACTGAATTCTGAACATGACATTGTTTTTGCTAATAAAGTAATTATATATTTTTCACAATTTAAGACTTAATAAAAATCATTCTTGAGCAGAAATGCATCCTGTCCCTATTCTGCTTCACAAAGTAACATTAAGGCAATGCAATTCAGAATTACCCTGGCCTGTGCACATAGAACGGAATGGAATGGTGGCAAAATGCATACTCACACATTTCCACAGCAAAATGTGACAGATGAAATGTGCCAGTGTAGTCATCATATCTGTCCTAAGTCTTTGTAAACTATTCCTTATTGATAGATGCAGTGTCGAACTGGGACGTCCAGGGCCCACTGGGGCTGCCACCTCAGGGGCCCCCCACCCCAGTCTGCCAGCCTACACTGTGCATATGACATTGCTGTACATTATATTCAAATGGTTGTGGCTAGTATGAAGCGCCCAATTGGGATGGGAAGAGAGCGGCCTGGGCGGCGGGCGGGCAGGAGCCCCAAGGGCAGGACCAATCTGACCCTAGATAGGTGATAGATAGATAGAGATGATAAATCGATAGATCAAGATGATAAATCGATAGATTAGGTAGATAGATAGATAGATAGATAGATAGATACAGGCCCGGATTTGTGGAAAGGCCACCTAGGCCCGGGCCTAGGGCAGCAGGATTTTAGAGGGGTGGCATGCTGCCCAACCACACCCACATTGGTTCAAAAACACTGGGGATGCGCTGGAGATACAATCATTTTTTAAATCCCCATTGCTCTGGTTCAGATTATGAAAATTTGCACGAATAAAGGGGAGGGGACAGGGGCGACAAACGGCAGTGGGCCTAGGAGCCCACTATGTAAATCCGGCCCTGGATAGATAGATAGATAGATAGATAGATAGATAGATAGATAGATAGATAGATAGATAGATAGATAGATAATAGATAGACAAAAGATAGATAGATAGATAGATAGATAGATAGATAGATAGATAGATAGACGATAGAAAGAGAGATAGAGAGAGAGAGAGAGAGAGAGAGAGAGAGAGAGAGAAGATAGAAAGAGAGATAGAGATAGATAGATAGATAGATAGATAGAGAACATAGAAAGAGAGATAGCGAGATAGAGAGATAGATAGATGATAGATAGGTAGATAGATAGATAGATAGATAGATAGATAGATAGATAGATGATAGATAGATAGATAGATAGATAGATAGATAGATAGATAGAGGGATAGATAGATAGATGATAGATAGATAGATAGATAGATAGATGATAGATAGATAGATAGATAGATAGATAGATAGATGATAGATAGATAGATAGATAGATGATAAATAGATAGATAGATAGATAGATAGATAGATAGATAGATAGATAGATAGATAGATAGAAAGAGAGATAGATAGACAGAAAGACCTGAAATGGCAGGGCCTATTTTAATTCTCAGTCCAATAGGTAGATAGATGCTATATAATAGAGATAGATAGATGAGATGATAGATATCACATAGATCAATATAAAGATAGTATTTAAATATCTATCTTTCATCACATTTGTGAGCGAGCTTTAAGCGATGTTATTTTGTTAGCCTACACAATAACTATTAGATGGCAAGCTTCAGGGCCCACGAAAGCATTTTACCTTGATTGATATACAGTAATTTATGCAAAAAATTACGTCATGAAGAGAAGGTGCCTCGTTTCTCCATTGGTTTCACTTTATCAGTAATACATGTGAGACTCGCCGTGTCACTACTGCACTGCTACACACTCATTTCCCGATACTTTTTTCCAGACAGGAGAACTTGCTACAATACAGCATACACTGACCAATGAGCTCCGGCACACCTGTATGGCCACTCCCCTTTACAGCACAGTAACAGGCAGAGACATTGAGTAGAGGGGAGCATCTCAGAGAAGGGAAGTACAGTTCTGTGCAGCACTCAAAGAACTGAGCAAACTAGAAGAAAACTATACATTCCTGATCCCTCGATACTTCCAAAAGTCCCCAATGGGGTTAAAGAGGCCCTGGTCACTTGGTGCTGTGGTGCTGCTGATACTCATTCAGGTGAGTGAATGAATAACTTTCCTATGGATATTTTACACCACCTAAGCTTTTATTAAACCCAATTATTTTCCTATTTGGGTTATAAAACTTCATGAAGCTGTTTTCAGAAACCAAATAATCGGAACTTTTATACCTACAACTAAATGGTCTCCTTTTGTCCAGAACAACTATAGAGCAATAGAGAGAGGGGACCCTGTAATTACTGGGGGAATTCTGATTATAATATTAGCTCATTCCTGTATGTCTTAATATTAGATCATTCCTGTATTTCCTAACTGCCTACCCAAGGTTCTATCTCTTTCACTTTTTAGGCAGGTAAATATCTTTCTGCTTTGTCACAGTGTCCATACACCCTACAGATAAAACGTATACCTGCTGTTAATAGATCTTCAATAGGCAATCTCAAATTACATAGCCATGTGCTTTCTACTTTTTCCCAAGCATAAATCACCTCCAGTGCAGGCGACAAAACATCCGAAAATACCTTTGTATTAGAGTGAATTACAGTGGTAATTGCACAAAAATGCCTCCTTGTGCTTTTTTGCTTAAGTTGCGCCAATTAAACATTCAAGTGTGTTCTTACACTAAATTTATCACCCCTTTGCTCTCTTTTTACTAAGCTTGTGTTTGACCTGTCTGCTAGTACTTTTATTATTATTCATTAATGTATATAGCACTGACACTTTAAACAGCACATATATATATATATATATATATATATATATATATATATATATATATATATATAGTATCGATCCAATAGTGACAGCACTCCGAGTTAAATAATTAGGAACAACAATGAAGAATAAACGATAGCAGGTTTATTGTATCCGAAATATACAGGACGTTGAATAAACGATTAATTTTTTGCTTCACTCAAGTCCTGTGTGTGCGGGCTCTTCTTGTTACCTCTATATATATATATATATATATATATATAGTCATCAAAGGATGGACCAGCACTCCAGTTCAAATAAATAATTGTGCTTTTATTTAAATATCACCGTGCGTCCTGGACGGTGGACGCACGGTGATATTTAAATAAAAGCACGATTATTTATTTGAACTGGAGTGCTGGTCCATCCTTTGATGACTATACAACATTACTTTGACCAAGCACCCGTGAAAGCTTCTAAGTGGTTGGAGTGCAGGTACCTTGGACATATATATATATATATATATATATATATACTCAAAGGAAGACCAGCAACACCAGGATTTCAGTGTAACAAAGCAAAGTGTATTCAAATATACATGAAAAGCCGACGTGACGTTTCGGTCCACGCAGGGACCTTCCTCATGGCAACCATGCTCATAATCCACATTCCCATAAATACCCAAGAAAAGGAAGTGACATCAATAGCAATTAGTGACTGCTGTGCATCTTCAAAAAAATTTTTTAAGATCAATGATAAAAGGTGATCTTTAAAACAGCCCGGCAAATGCCAATAGTGTATTCAAAATGTTACTTAGTGAAATATCATGTGTACCAAATATTTCATATAAATGCATAAAACATTAAATATGTGCATGAACTATATGTTCATTAAAATTATATCTGTGTTTAGAAGGTAACGAAGTGTCAGAATATTCAATGTGTAATGGCTAAAAGTTATATGCTTAAAAACAATTACATATGCCTCTGACAGTATATGAGCACCGTTAAAGTTAAATACTATTCATACAATCAAATAAAGAAGAAAAGATCGTGGGAACTATTCCCATTCTATTCATTTACTTATGGGGGCTCTAATCTAAATCCGAGGCAAAAAATTAGATTTAGATTAGAGCCCCCATAAGTAAATGAATAGAATGGGAATAGTTCCCACGATCTTTTCTTCTTTATTTGATTGTATGAATAGTATTTAACTTTAACGGTGCTCATATACTGTCAGAGGCATATGTAATTGTTTTTAAGCATATAACTTTTAGCCATTACACATTGAATATTCTGACACTTCGTTACCTTCTAAACACAGATATAATTTTAATGAACATATAGTTCATGCACATATTTAATGTTTTATGCATTTATATGAAATATTTGGTACACATGATATTTCACTAAGTAACATTTTGAATACACTATTGGCATTTGCCGGGCTGTTTTAAAGATCACCTTTTATCATTGATCTTAAAAAATTTTTTTGAAGATGCACAGCAGTCACTAATTGCTATTGATGTCACTTCCTTTTCTTGGGTATTTATGGGAATGTGGATTATGAGCATGGTTGCCATGAGGAAGGTCCCTGCGTGGACCGAAACGTCACGTCGGCTTTTCATGTATATTTGAATACACTTTGCTTTGTTACACTGAAATCCTGGTGTTGCTGGTCTTCCTTTGAGTATCTACAATTTTTACCTTGCACCCAGGTAACACGTCATCAGCAGGGTGCTGTCCTAATGAGGAGATATATTATAGGGCATTGGCACATTATTTCAGAGGTATAACAGAACAGCTGTAAATGTATAAGATTTTGATTTGGTATTTTTGATGAACACTATTCAAATGGCTGGCATTTCGCTATGGCAGGTACAGGGAGGACTGGCAGAATGGACACAGTGTCGAATGGGGTTTTCCAAGGACAGGTACAGCTTTTTCATACATAAGAACTTGGAGACAGACACATCCCTGGGTAGAGGTAAGAAATGTCTCCTATTCACTGTTCGTTTGCATATTCTTTGTGCATTTTAGATAATTCTGCATAACAGGGAAAGATAAAACTCTTTGAAACCACTTGCCATTGAGATAATCATTTTGGAAAAGGCCTAATTGTCCTTAAAGTAAATGGTTCAGCACGTTCATGTACAGAATTAGTTTTTTAGGGCCTCTGATCTTTTTTGCTGATTTCAAAATGTTATCTCTAAAAAATTTGCATTTTCCGTGATCAGTTTCACAATATCATGGTATACGCCTTTAAACATAGTATTTAGTCGCAACAAAAAGCATATATATGTATCACTTTCCTGTCTATCTGCTTTTAACTAAATTACAATATAAAATGGATCCACTATGATGGATAAACATAGTTATAATTATTATAATAGTTTAGTATTGCATTGCAATAAAATATGCAAGTGCATATAGATGTTACATTGACTTGTGCATAAAGGCAGTACAAAGGCATATTTCTAATTACACACCCTATAGACGCAACAAGTATCCCTAACCTATCATCGAAACTATACTTTTTTGCAGAATAGAAAAATAAATTGTTAAAAAAATATAAAAGGGCTACTGTTACATTTCATTTATGAATCAATGTCAACAAAACCTCCTTTGTTTACAAAAAAAAAACAGATTAAAGCGTTATATTTTTAAGAAATATTGTTAATCTAGGAGTTAAAAAATATCAATCTGATATGCAAACCACCAACAAAGGGGGAAAAAAGAGGGTGTGGTTTTTTTTAAAGGAACAGTGTAATATAGATGACTTGATTATTGATTGAATATTGAGTAGTGTTGTGCTGGGAAAAAATGATTTGCTTTTGAATATGGTATAGTAACCTTAAAAACTTGCTACCTTATAACATTGTATGAATGGGCAGTAATGTGGTATTGGAAGAATATTCTCTCCTAAAGAGCTTGTCCTTCAGTAGATTGCTGGCTTTGCCTCACCTCCACAGGTGATAGGTGAGGATAGGTGAGCGGCCTGCATATTTGACCTTTATAACCTTTGTCTCTCAGGCCCTTTTGTTTTCTTACCACTGTAAGCAAAGCTTGACTTGGTCTTATTATCACAAGCCCGCCACCGCCAAGTTTTGTTGGGAGAAAGAGAAAAACTGTTTTGTAGCATTTTCATTCCCTGAGCAACAAAAGAAATAGTTATGCTGTACAGAGACTTTTTTTTTGCAGTGACTTTATTTGTGCTTTACAAAACATACAGTGTATTTTGAGTATGTAGAATGTATACTACATACATATTTTGGCAAATTACCAAATGGTAAAGTGGTTCATTGTAAGAGTATCAATAACAGTAATTTAGGGCTGACTTCAAACATGATCCTGAAAGATTTAACAACTGCTTTTGGCTTCTTAGTGTTTAGTGTCACATTTTGAGGACCTCTGTTTGGAACTTTATAAAAATGTGCTGTTTTCTGGGTTCTTCGGAGACTTCCAAGAATTTTGTACTTCGGGAAACAGGCAAGTTTTGACTTTAGTGACGAAACATTTTGTCACCCGAGATTAATCTCGGCTACAACGGGCAAAAATAGTTCCTTGTTTCCTTTCCATCAGCTAACATGTGAAACACCATTGGGGAAACATACATGACATAAAGTTGCCCAAAGTTTTGGCCCCACTGTAGCCGAGATTAATGGAAGGTGACTAAATGTCCACGTGTCATTGCCCTTAAAGGAAAACTTTAACCACCAAATGAATACTTAAGCAACAGATAGTTTATATCAAATTGAATGACATATTAAAGAATCTTACCAAACTGGAATATATATTTACATAAATATTGCCCTTTTACATCTCTTGCCTTGAACCACCATTTCGTGACTCTATCTGTGCTGCCTCAGAGATCACCTGACCAGAAATACTACAACTCTAACTGTAACAGGAAGAAGTGAGGAAGCAAAAGGCAGAACTCTGTCTGTTAATTGGCTCATGTGACCTAACATGTGGTTTGTATGTGTACACAGTGAATCTTACGATCTCAGGGGGCGGCCCTTATTTTTTAAAATGGCAATTTTCTATTTATGATTACCCAATGGCACATACTACTAAAAAAGTATATTATTATGATAATGGTTCATTTACATGAAGCAGGGTTTTACACATGAGCTGTTTTACTCAGTATCTTTTAATAGAGACCTACATTGTTTGGGGGGTATAGTTTTCCTTTAATTTTATCCATGAAAGAGTGCGTGGTCCTGGACCAATACAAAGGTAGTCCAGACTGTAGGACTTCTCTTACGAGGATAATGTTTATTTGCCTCATTGCCAAGAATGTATTATAGAATACTGTGATATATCACATTATGAGTTGCCGAAATTTGCTTAGAAGACAACTGAAAGAAAATGTTTTCCCCTATTTGACCAAATCAATGGTGTTGTCTACAAAACTATATGAAAGTTCCCATTCGTATGTACAGCATAAATGAGCCATATCTTCTTGCACGCAATAGGCAAATCTTGCTTTTTTTTCTAGAAAAGTCACAATGGGAGTTCCTCTTTTGTTCAGAGATTTGGTAATTTGCATGTAGGAATGCTGCATTTCCTCTTTCATTAGGAGGAAAGCTTCTAACTGCCGTGATTAAAGGCTTGAATGATATAAACTTAATCACACCCTATAATTTGTCACATTTGTGATTGGCACTCATGACAAGTCATTGTATTTAAAACATGGAAATGTATTAACTGCATGAATGTTTGTGGTCCTATCATAGATAGTGCCACAGTGACATGTGTGACCTAGGCTAAGCGCACGCAAACGTTCGCCTGCGGGTTTCTTTGCAGGCTAAGTGATCTGCACAGCTTCCTTGTGTGCAGCCTGATTTTTGGTTTTTGGGCAACCTACGCTGCAGCTGTGTGGATCAGAAGAGCTGGGGAAGAAAGCCATCAAAAGCCATCAAAAAACACAGGCTGAGAGTAGCAGAGCCAACACTCCATGTGCCCTCAGCCTAACATTGGCATCATGAACAGATGTTTTTCAAAAAATCCTGTAGACGAGTGGTAAATTGAATGGTTTAGTGGGTCCCCAAATCCAAAGGTTTGACACCAGCAATGGGCAAAAGCTAAGGAGAGCCCTAGGTAAGCCTCCCCAGCCTGCGATCAACCCCCCCTCCAGTTTGTTGATGAGGGTGTCAAGCCTCTGGGACCTCTGTATCACCATTGCATTGCTGTTTGCTTTTGCCATCTGGGGAGTTAAAATTATAGAAAGCCGAACTAGGTGTAAGTAGATGAGGTAGGTGCCTAGCACCCCCCTTTGTTGTTTTCTAGGCATGGGCCTCTTTTGCCTATCCCCAGTCAGCAAAAAAAAGATCTACCAGCAACCAGTTTTGGCACATTATGGTGTGACTATAAATCAAGCCGTTTCATTTATGTAATTCATTAGTAAGTTTGTAGCACATAAATGTAAGGTTGTTTGTATTAATGCAAGGTGCATAACTGGTCCTTAATTTAATTTCCTATATTATACAGTATCACATGAGCTAAAAGCTGCCCATCGGTTTTAAAGCACTTTGGTTTCGGTGTTAGTGCAGTTTACATTTCAACTGATATTTCAGGAAAATTGAAAGTAAGAAATCAGTAAGCTTCATTAGTAAATATTTACAAAGAGGCAGTGATATAGGTAGGTAATTATTCAGATGTTGGAATTCAACGCTACTGTTGGGCTCTAACACCCCACTGAACAGAGCAGTCAACCACAACCTGACAGGTTGAAACACGTAACTGCATTGATAAATGTGTCTTTAACAATTTCCCTCAGTAAATGTCAGTAAATGCTATCATCGTAACTGTTGGGAATCCATCAGGGGTTTCTTAGCTGAATATTAGAAAATCTGCCTCTGTGACGCATTTGTAAATTTGTAGCTGTAACTGTGGCAACAAACCACACAATTTTGTTTTCTAGCAACAGTTAAACTGAGAAAGAGTTAAGAGGATGATATCTGAAAGAAATATTTGGATCCACAAAGAGGCTTGGTTGCATGTCATGTTTAAACTTGGGTGCTATTCGGTACTGATGCAGGAATTAGTACTCATTTCACTTTTATTTCTTTCAATGTCTTTTGTCACTTTTTGTGAGACTGAAGAGTTACATATTTTACACCAAGACATAACAGAGCTATTTGCTGGCCCAGTAATTTCCTTTTCTTAACATCAGCAAAAGTTTGTTCCAGGCTAGTAAGCAGTGTCTTTTTCTTTTGTGTTTCATCATGGAAGATCAAATGCTACAATATCTGTCTGATCAGTTAATGTATGAGGGCTTTTTGTGTTCTAAATATCACCAAGTAGTCTGGCACAGTAGCAGTCACCAATGCACAAAGATACAGCAATATCTGTAGAGTGACAATAGCCGAGAGACACTGTGCAGCTGTTGCATCACGCTTCCCAGTAAATGAGCCATAAACTAAGACTCTCATTACTGAAGAGTAGGTGTGGATCTGCATGGGCGGGAGTCTTTATTGTGGCTTTATAAATACTAGCATATTCACTAACACTCACCTTTAAAAAAGCACACTTTTAAATACACTTTAGGTAATATACGCCCAAATTTAACAGAAGATCAATTGACTTAGAGAATGAACAGTGTACCCTATATCATATTCATAATCATATGAGGATTTTTAAGCTGAAAGAAAGCAGGAGTAAATTTGGGTGCTTTCCACAGGCTGAATGCATAGAAAACACGGCCCATTAGCAAGTTAAAACTTATCACGAGCAGTCCTGAAAATCAAAAAATTTGTACATACCTAATTTAGCTTTACAGAGCGCCTTATGCATCTTTTTTATTATAATCTCAATTTTTCCATCTGCCCAATTTGATATGCTCTGAAGAGCAATAACGTAGCCATCATCATGTGTGGATCAACAAAAAGTAGACCTGCACTCAACCCGGTGAACCATTTTCTTTATATACCCACATAGTATTTTCAAGATGGAATGCCAGAGAAAACAGTGCACGCTGAAGTTTTGATGAGAGAGACCCATGATTTAAGTTTGGCCCACAACCCCCATAAATTTGTTTGGCCCTTGTGTAGGAGGACACATAGTTTTCAGTTCAACCCCCAGACATGGAAGTTCATAAATAAATTCACATATAGATTAGGATCTTAATGCTCATGCTGATACATTTTACTAAGCATTTATAGAAAATTAAAGTTAATATTAATGTAGTTGCTTGTTAACATGCAAAGAATTATATTCCCAATTGAGATAAATATGTAAAATGCTAAATTTATCACTGGAAAAACCCGTGGGATCCAGGTGCGCGGCCTCAGACCTTTAGCGAGAGGGCACAAATCACCACATATAACAATGTAGGTAGGCACACAGGCAGGGCTGTTTTAATAAATGGTCCTAGGTACCATCATTTTAATCAACTGGAAGAGCACTACAACATAACATGAATTTTGTTTCCCCATTTTTTAATTAACTAACCCAGGGCTGTCTAACCCAGGGCTGTCCAACTGGCCTGTCTCCTGCTCTGTTCTGCCTTCCATATGCTCCCTGTGTGTCATACTTTGGTATTTGTTCTGGGGGTTTGTTAGCAATTGAAAATTATTGTTAGTGACCCCTAAGGTGTTTAATCATGTGCTGTGGTACTGTATTTTACACAGGGGAGGAGGAGGCATATGGATTTATGGGTATGTCTTAATATGACTTAGCTTTTTTCACATATGAGTGACATCCTTGCCAGGACAGGCACAAGGTAGTTTGGCACCCTAGGCAAGAGCTTTACTCAGCGCCCCCCGGTCCTGCATTACCATTTCCCTCCTTACTATGATGGTTTTTAAATAAAGAGAGCAAGAAAGTGTACAACATTTTCTCATTTATATTAATGCTCCATATACCGGTACCAGCAAGCTTAGCAGCCATCCATAATACACCCCGCCCGTACCTGTACCAGCAAGCCCAGCAGCCATCCATAATACACCCCACCCGTACCTGTACCAGCAAGCTCAGCAGCCATTCATCATACAGCCCTCCTGCAGCCATCATATTGCCCCCAATCTTTACCTGTGCCAGCAGCAGCCAAAAATAAATATGATCACATCATATTGCTTCCAAGTATTTATGTACCTGTGCCAGCGCCCAGCCCAACAGCAACAGCAAACATATGGCCCCCAAATCTGTACCTGGCTGTGCCAGCAGGAAGCTTCACACTTTACAGTAATAGAAAGAAAGTCTTCAGTTCAGTGCAACTGTGCAAGGCTGAGAGCAGCGAGAGCCACACCAAGCAGCCCGCCAGCTCTCTGCCTCTCTCTATCACCCAACACATCAGTGACATCATTGACGCGTGTACACACGTCGCGCTGCACCGCACAGAAGGAGCTATTACTTGCCGGCAAGAGGGAGAAGGTGAAGGAGATGGATTCCACTCAACTGGATGACCATGATTACTGAAACAAATTACTAAATAAATGCTTGAAAAAAATGAAAAAAAATCCCCTTTAAAGCGCGCCCCTCAATGATGGCGCCCTAGACAGCCGCATAATCTGCCTACCCCTAGTTCCGGCCCTGATCCCTGCAGTGAGCACCAACCATTTGGTTTTTTGGTGTGCTATTAATGTGGACATGGTCTTGCGGTAACATGGGTGTGGTTTAAAGTGGGTGTGGTCTAAAAACAGGGAGTGGCTAACATTGGCTTCCGTTATCGGCCCTCCACCATGTAGATTAGAAAAATTCTGGCCCTCTGTACCATAGAAGTTGGACAGCACTGGTCTAACTGATCCCATGACTGTTGGTGTGAGCATTAAAGCTGGATCCTACTTCTACTTTGGTAAAGAGAGACCATTCATTTATTGCCTGCGTTATTCTTGTTCCTACGCTTGAGGGTAGCGCTATCGCAAATTTATTGGGGTGGCACATGGGTGCCACCAATAAGATGTTGCCCTTGGCCCATTGACTCCTTAAATTGGCAATGCTTACAAGAAAAGGACATGCCAGCACAAAGAAATCACAGTTTATTCCAGAAACGTGTACAATAAATATTTATGATTTGTGCCTTCAGCCAAATATACTCTTTAAGCCAAGCTATCCCACATTAAAGATCATAGGGTTTGCCTTAATGCCACTCCCGTGCAATTATCACAGTGGAAGAAACAGGTTGTACCAGAGCTAAACAGTTCAAAGACTGGGTTTCGCATATGGGTACTATATAGACAAATTTAATTTAGAGACTTGCTGATAACCACTGGCTACTCTAATGTACTAATGCAGTTATGCACCACAGGTCCCTTCTGAGAATTCTGGTTTCTAAGTGGCTTGTGTGCACAACTACTGAATTCTGTGTACTTTGTACCTTTTAGTTTCTCTGCCAGTAGACCCCATTCAGATAAGGATGCCTCCTATGTCTATGGGCTTTATTTAAACATAATGTTGAACCCTAGTTAAACATTCATTTTGCCTCTTTGCAAAGTACATTTTATTATTCCTGCCTCACTGATAAACCAGTCTCACTTTCAAGGTTTCATTTTAGAGAATGGAGTATGGAGTTCTCTTGTGGCTTTAATGTATTTTAACATGGTTTACATTGCCTGCTAGATAGCTTTCTACAGCATTAAAACATATGTTCTGTTCTATAACTGCCGCTGATTTTTTTGTGTGTTTTACTGCACATAATACTTTCAGGTGTGCAGAAAAGCCATGTAATTTCAATAGAATTGCAGTGAAAAGGGTTAATTGCTGACTGGTTGCTAGTAGGAAAAGACCAAATCCCAAAAAATGTTTGGAAGTAGGCTGAATCCAAGCTTTTTACAGCAGGATTCAGATCCATGTGCCTGGCCAAACCAAATCAAATCCTTAAAATCACGAGTTTAGTTGACAAGTAGGGTTGCCATCTTTTGATAAAATTTCTACCAGCCGTGGGAAAGGAACAAAAGGGGTCAGGCCGTGCCATAAAAGGGGCGGGTTGTGCCTTAAAAGGGGGCGGAGCCAAGACGAGTTGAGGAGCCATCCTGGCAGAGAAAAAGTAAGTTTCAGGTGGATTGGGGGCAGGCCAAGGGCTTTTTTTAAGGATATTACAAATTTACTGGCAACTACATTGCCGGTAACTTTGTTATAATGGCCCTGGTCGTAGCAGGTGTTTTACCAGCTAGGCTGGTAAAACACCGGTCAGGTGGCAACCCTAGTCAGAAGTCAGCTGGTGTGGTTTGTTCATGCATCTACACCCGCTATTTAATGTATTTCAATGAAAAAAAAAAGTTTGTCAGACACCATCAGATTTTAACTCGTCAGATGAAGACATCATGCAGAATTCCCTTCATACTGTTGTGGTTATGAATACCATTGATTATATAGCAGAAGCAAAGCGACAGTTGAATGATACAGAAACCTATTCCGCCCTTTCTTTCAATCCACAAGATACATTTTTGAAAGCTATTGAACAACTGGTGTCCTATGGCATATCTTTGGGAGTGGTGGATACAAGTGACTGGGATTATTTGGTTAGGTGGACTCCAACCATCTCAATTTTCCACCATCTCCCAAAGATACACAAATCGATCCAAACACCAGAGGGTAGACCTATAGTAGCCAGCATTGGATCTGTGAATGAGGGACTTTCAGATTGGCTTGATTTAAATTTAAGACCTTTACTCCCACTTTTGGGCTCATACATAAGAGACACAGGACAAGTCATTGAGAAATTATCCACCCTTACATGGCTGGACACATATCACTGGATTTCCATGGATGTTAAATCCTTATACTCCATGATCCCACATAACACGGGTATACAAGCGATTTCAGACACTTTTAAGGAATTACACACAAGACTTCATTCACTTTAATTTATTGGTTCTAGAATTTTTATTAACTCACAATTTTTTTCACTTCGACGGGGGCTACTACCTCCAGAGACGTGGCACTGCCATGGGGGCATCATTTGCCCCCTCATACGCAAACCTTTATATGGGCCGGTGGGAGCAGTGCCATGTCTATGGATGTGCTAACCCCTTTCGTAATCACATTGTGTGGTATGGAAGCTATTTCGATGACCTGCTGTTCGTCTGGAATGGCCCTTTGAGTTCAATTGATGAATTCCATCAATACCTGAAAATTAACCACTACAATCTTCAATTATCACTTGAACACCACAATTAGAAAATTAGTTTTCTAGATCTCACTTTAAAAGGGAATCTATGTACCAAAACTATTGACACGGAAATTTTCAGGAAACCCACGGCAGGCAACACAATTTTAAAATATAATAGTTGCCACCCCAAACACACCCTGAATTGTATCCCTTATAGCCAGTTTGTCAGGTTCCGTAGAAATTGCAGTCAGGATGTGTCATTTGATCTTCAATCAAAACAGTTAGGAGATAGACTGCAAGATAGAAGTGCATATGAGAAAGCTAAAGCAGCACCTATATTGGGGAAAGAAAAATGAAGGGTGACCCAGAAAAAAACAGACGGCATGGAGATAGGTAAACAAAAATGTTTTTTGTCACCGAATACAGTGAGGAGTATGGGCAAATTTGTAAGATCATTAAAAAATACTTACCAATATTAGATGGGGATACTAAAATGTCTGAAATTTTGGCCCAAACTGAGGTTAAATGCGTCCCAAGAAAAGTTCCCACACTAGGAAAAATGTTGGCCCCCAGTCAAGTTTTTATTGGTTCCACAGAATGTTGCAGAAAATTGGCGAAAGGTACATATAGGTGTGGAGCAAAAAACTGTAAAACATGCCAAGTAATCCTAATTGGTCCCGATTTTAAATCCAATGTGTCAGGACAAGTTTTCAAGAATACAGGGTTCTATAATTGCAATACCAGAAATGTAGTATATCTCCCAGAGTGTAGCCACTGTAATAAACAGTATGTTGGCCGCACATCCCGCATGTTGAAAGAGAGAATAAGGGAGCATATTAGGAGCATAACTAACAAGGAAGAGACTACCCCGGTTGGCAAACATTTTAAAACATGCTCACCCAATGGGATTAAAGACCTAAAAGTTAAAGTAATTGAAAAAGTAAGGGTGCCCATTAGAGGGGGCGATGTTATTCATAGATTAAACCTTAGAGAGGCTTTCTGGATCCTTAAATTTGACACCAGAATCCCAATTGGTCTAAATTACAGACATGACATAAGTTATCTACACTAGATATAAGCGTATATGGAACTTCAGGGGAAGAGTGACTTACCAAGAAAGGTTTAGGTGGCATGTATTATTTAAGTAACCCTTTAGAACAAATTCTGTTACTAAAAGAATTAATATAATGTATTAGGATTACCCCCGTTAAAACATAGATGTTTACAGTTTGTTTGGTTTTTAACCTTTTTAACAGCTCTACTTTATTGCAGTTTTTAATGTATTTAAATAAAGGTGTAGTTTTATTGAGAGCCCACTAGGGGCTTTTTGTATAAAAACACAGCTGTTGGTAATGAACTGTTAACCTATGACTAAGGGATATACTCCCGAAACGCAGTAACTCCAATAAACCTTATCCCAGAAGTGCCGTCTGCCTGTTGACTTTAGTTCCCTTCCTACAGGCTTGCATTGGATGGCAAATCTTCCATGTAGATTACACATAACATTTTTGTATGAGGACCTTTATATATTGACACATGTCACATTATTTGGGATAAGCAGTGTTTTCAGTTATAGAACCTCTGTTCAATTCTCTGCTTACATTCTGGCTCGCCTTTACCTCTCCCTCAGCATAGTAGACCACTATCCTACACAATGGCCATTTTCTATTAGAGGAACCTATCACAATCTGGAAGGGATGGGGTCTGTAGCTAAACATCCTTCATAAAGGAAGGCTGGAATGCCACCATGAACCATTGTATTTGTACCTCTGCCACAATAAATGGGGTAACTCCCTTTTCTACTGCCTGGTGAGCCATGTGACTAACATGCTTCCAATTCATATGAATGCTAAGTGATCTGGGAAAAGCAGCAACATTTTCATCCCTGCCGTCAGTGTCTAAAACAGTGCATTTGTCTTTTCACAAGCTTGTGTATCAGCTGACACGTGCTTATATTTCACACCTGTGGGACACAAGTTTAGGCCGCAAGTAACTTGTTATTCTCTACATCTGGGCTGAATGAATAATTTATGATAGGGCTTTTCTTCCTAGTACATGATATTTATTGTATCTATTATTTCTTGCTGGCAGCCCACAGTGACATTGATCAGTAATTTAGATGTAGGCACCTTTACCTGTACAAACAGATGCACATATGTGCTTTGTTTGGACCTATTAGTAATTTTACAATTAGATTTGTGTTTATCCCTGCTTGGGGCAGTGCCAGTCCAGATTCTAAATATTTAATAAGCAAATGTTACTCTGGGAGAGAAAAAGTACAGCTTTATGGCCTCTAATCCCACAGATGATGGGAAAAAAAATAATCTACAGACCATACAGTATATACAAAATGCTTCTTTTCAATTGTTATCATCCGAATGACCTCTTACATGTTACAATATTGTATATTTATTTATTAGGATATGATTTATAGCTTCATTTGGTGGTCTTTACTATCTTTGCAAGACTTATTTTTATGTAACATTGGTTAGTCCCATAATACTCTGTGAGAAGTGTATGACACATGGGAGATTTATTATCAGTTCAAATGAAATTCACTTCTTTGGCCCCTAGTGTACAGTGTGGTGACTTGAGAAACATGAATAACAGTGGCAATACCAGTAGTAATAGACACAGAAAATATAGGATGGGCAGCACAGTGAAGATGCATCTACTTTGTGCAGCAAGAAAAACCTTCCTTAAAAGGCATCTTCCCAACTAAGTGAAAGAAAATGTAAAGCTAAGCAACCTTGTCATTTAAAAAAGTTCAGTGGTTTTATGATTATTTATAATAGCAGTAGTTGTTTCTTTTTTAAACTGTTTGTTTGTTCTGATTCCTGATGCAATGTAGCAAGACTGCACTTCCCTCATTACCCTTTGAATGACTCTTCAGCAGTCTGTTATTCACCTGACACCTGCTTTTAAAAATAAAAAAGGGAAAGATACATGCTATTTTAATCCTGATTATTTCATATAATGGAAATTATTAATTATATTTAGCATAATTTGGTGGGAGGTCCCTCTTTAATCATTAGTGTGTCCCTGGAGAAATCAATATTCCTAAACTTATTCTGAGGGCTTTGGTGTTTGTTAATAGGCTGGGTGAACATTAACAGTAGATAAAGAGAAATGTTCATGTATTTTGCAATATAATTAAAATGTGTAGTATCCATACTGTTTAATTAGTCATGAAGTATGCATTCAATTTGATTGTAGTCTGCCTTGTCCTTATTTCACTGCCAGAAAATTATGAGGTTTATTTGTGCAAAAAGTCTTTGTTGGACAGACACTGTAATCAATCAGATGCAGCAGTTAGTAGGATTGTTTTCATCTCCACTCAGCATATTGTGTTAACTATAATACACTAGTTCCTAAGTACTGTATTGATACACTTCCAACAGCTGTGACTGAGGATTATCCTTGTACCAAATTTAAGGTGTATTTTACTAGAGGTTACAGACCTACAGTTTTTGGCTTTCAGTCACTGGATGTTCGACACAAGAAACTAAGCTCCGAAATAGCTTATATTCCAAAAAGAAAAAAGGAACCAACCAGTCATGTATTTTGGATTGCTGCATTATATTCCAGCTTGTTTATAGCTACAAATGTATGTGCTTCAGTATACAGGAATTGATACCAAACACAATAGGGCTAGTGTAGCGGGGTGAATCCCTGCATGTTTATTTGCGTTAGTGATGTAACGTTTCAGGGTCGTACCCCTTCGTCGGACGATTTCTGAATACAGAGTGGGAGAGGTGCCGACATCTCTAACCAACACCGGGCAGTCGCAACAGGAGAGAAGGGGGAAAGAGGAACACTATGGTTTGTGTGCTTCAGGATAACCATCATTTACTTTCAAAAATGGGAATGGTATCTATTATGCAGTGTATGTACCTTATATAACTTGGTATATACAAGTTAGCTGCACAACCCTATCTTTTGGACTGCACCTTTATAGATTTTTTAGAGTTATCGTCGTCATCTTTATCTATAGAGTGCTTGCAAGTTAGGTAGCACTTACTACATTCATTTACAAAAAGGGGTCTTACAATAATATGGATATATTGTTTTTCTGGAAATAGTCCATGTGGTCAGAGACAATAGAAAGGAGGTCCCTGCCCCATAGGGCTTACAGTCTAAATGCTCGGTATGGTTTATTGGGTATAATTCTTAACTGAAGGGTCTCCATGCACCCATCATGGGATATACTCATTGGCCAAGGGCCTCATAATTATATCAAACCGACTGTAGAGGGAAGCAAAATTTCAGTTGCAAAACAATCCAATGTATTCATTCCTTTACTTTGAGAGCTCATGGAAAGCTAAAGATATTTGGCATTTAGATGTTCTCAGTAGCATTCTAAAATGTGTATCACTCGGACAAAGACTGGCATATAATTATAGGTGATTCACTATGAACCCAGCATTACCATAAAGGATTGATTTGTTCTGTATTTTTAAAGCATGTTATGCAAGGTAAATTGATTTGTTCTGGTAAAGCCTGTCGTGCAAGGTAAACCTATAGTTATGCAACATTGTGAGTCCACCCAGTTCCTGCTACATTCAGAGGTACACATATGGTGTAATACGTACAGCTGTGTGACTGAACTACAACTCCCAACGCCCTCTGTAAGTCAAACACTTTTAGTTTGAAGATCACTGCAAAACAAAAAGTTCAGATTGTTGTCATACCAGCAACACCAACATTTATTTTTGCTCTGTTTATTTTTTATGTTGTGCATGTAATCTTATAGGAGAATTGTTTTTGAGTGCAGAGGAATAACTATGCTAGCATAGACTTAGTGGTCTGGTTTGATGCTTCTCTGTCCCACCAGATTCTAGTGCAATTTAAGGTGGCCATAGACGTGCAGATTTACCTTCATATTGGACGAACAATCGTTCTGTGCCATCTCCCGACCTGCCACTAACCATTCAGATCAAATAAAGTAGTAAAAGAACAGATCAGACGTTCTGCCCCTGACAGCAATCATACGAATGTTATGTCCGACAAAAGCTGGTGACACTCCCACTGATATCGTCAGATCGCCAATACATGCAGAGATATTACTGGTAGCCAACAGAAATTTTCGAACCTGTCCAATCATCTGAACGATTGACAGCCATGGCATGAAAAATGTCGAGATACTCCACACACAGGCCGAAAATCTACCGAAACGGAGATTAGTACAATCAAATCTTTGCATCTATGGTCAGTCTTCTAATGGAGATTATGTCCTGATCCGCCCTCCTTGTAGTGATCGCTGATAGCTGCAGAAGGTGTAAAGCCTTTTGTTATTTTTTTTAATTTTAAGTGAAAAACTGCTCATCAAAGCACTTTCTATATATGTAAATTTATTGGGATCCTTGGTTCCCCTTTGAGGTGATTGTGGCAAGTTGTAGTGAGACAGAGATTGCTTAGGCAAAGCAAAAACTGTAAGCAAAGCCACCGAAAAGCACATACGCAGTCTATAGAAAAATAAAGCATATTGAAGCTAAAAGTATAGTCGTGTTTTGATATAAGGTAAAACTTAAAATGAAGATAAACGTGATGGTATACTGGCCCTTATACTTTCTGTTTTTTATTGGAGCGTGCTGCTATCAATTCTTCTGTGTTCAACCATCTTGTCTTAACATAACCCCACCCTGTCTGTTTTGTTCGGTGGAACCTTTTCTTACACTCATAAACTGCCTCATAAGCCCTGCCAAGCAAAATATAAATATTTTCCAATACAAATATGCTTTTGAGCAATAGTTACAAATTTCAGACTATGCTGAACTTAATAGGAAAATGATTAATTGGGCATTTTGATAAGGGACATTGCTACCACGGGTCAAGGTAAGAATTTTACACTGGTAGCAGCACCCGGCACATTACCAGAAGCAGAAAAAAGCCATCAATGAGAAAAGTGGGTTGTCTACCCCATGTGCCTAGGGTTGCCACCTTTGCCAGCACCTAAACCCGAACACAGGGGGCAGGGCAGATAGCATTGGGGGTGGAGCAGTGATGACATAAGAGGCAAGCACAATGAAGTAGGTGGAGTTATGTCCCCAGGGTGGGTTATCGCATCACTTTCAATGTTGTAAACTGGACAGAAAGTTTTGACCACGCTGGTGGCAACCCTATATCTTATCTATATTCTGCCTGTTGAGTAGGCCCAATCCTTTAGATATTGGCATGGGATCTATTATACAGAAATCCAGAAAGCTCTGAAAGATATCAATTCTAATTTAGAAAAACTATTTTTTATTTTTGATTGATTTGGTTTTTTGTTTCTGTAATAAGAAATGAACCTCACTTGATAACTCCTTTATTGGACAGATTATTGTTCGGTTTTCACAAGGCTGGAAACCGAACAGAAACTTGAGAACCGAGCAAGCCTCAGAAAAACCAAACTGTTCGGGTCAAAACCGAACAGGTGGCAACCCTACATGTACCCCTAGACTAAGAATTAGGGTATCTGTTAGTTCCAGTTGGGAGAAACTGTAAGCATGCTGGGTAATGTGTATTTGGCCTGATTGGATTCTGCTTGATTGCATGCTTTAGTTTTGCATTCATTTTAATATTTTGTTTATCTTATCCAGTTAAATCATTTAGCAGTGCTATCATTTGTGATTCTGCGATTGATATTTTAACAGCAATATCAATAAATGCCCCAATAGCATTCTTTCACTCAACACTGACATGATATGAAAAAGGGATGCAGTGACATGATAATTAAGAGAAAGTGCTAAAAACACAAAAATGATTCCTCTGAGTTTATAACCTTAGATGTCATCTTCAGCCAGTGTTTCTGGCTCCAGAGAGTCACCTTTGTTCTGATTTCAGTATTAGTTACTAACCATGATGTCACTCTTTCTCTATGTCAGTCAGAGAGTAATTTTAAGAGAAAACAAACATCCCGGAACAACAAGCAGAGGATTCAAAAAGCTCCTCTGGCTATGTCCTTATATCGGAAAAGCCTCTCCCTTCCTTTACCACCACCTCTATAAGATCTATAAGTTTCACACAGAGCAAATTAAGAGTGTAGGGGGTCATTTACAAGTCCTTTCATGCCTGAAAAGGGACACTACCCCTTTAAAACATCAAATGTGCTGGGTAGATTGTTGTACAATTAAACAGCAATATTGCCACTGATTCTTATCCATGAAAGATAATATTGCTGATTTAATTGAACAATGAT
Organism: Xenopus laevis; assembly: GCF_017654675.1. NCBI lineage: Eukaryota > Metazoa > Chordata > Amphibia > Anura > Pipidae > Xenopus > Xenopus laevis. The sequence continues at coordinate 55,318,031 of NC_054377.1, read as the reverse complement.
CTGTGAGTTTTCCAATTTGTGTGAGCACAATATTTTTTAACAAATTAAGGCTACAATAGTATCCTTAATGCACTTCCCCGCAGAGACTTATTTTGTATTAGTGTGTTCAGCAGAGTAGACCACAGAAAGGCAGCTTCCATCAAAATGTATTATACTAGTTAACAATTCCAAAGTATGAGTAGTGAAAGAAAGAAATGTGCTTTCTTTAAATAATAAATTATTCACACTCCCTTAGGTTTAAACAAATATGTTTTGCTGGAGATACTGATCCAGAAAAATAGCAACCAATCAGCCATTAGCCCCCCCCCCCCAGCTTTATCAAAGCAAAAATTTGCTATGGATTAGGTGCAAATATGACCTTTTTCAAGGGGACCGAAACATTGGAACACTAAGGGGCCGATTCACTAACTTCGAGTGAAGGATTCGAAGGTAAAAAACTTTGAATTTCGAAGTTTTTTTTGGGCTACTTCGACCATCGAATGGGCGACTTCGACTACTACTTCTAATCAAAGGATTCGTAGTAAAAATCGTTCGACTATTCGACCATTCGATAGTCGAAGTACTGTCTCTTTAAAAAAACTTTGACCCCCTAGTTCGCCATCTAAAAGCTACCGAAGTCAATGTTAGCCTATGGGGAAGGTCCCCATAGGCTTGCCTAACTTTTTTTGATCTAAGGATATTCTTTCGATCGTTGAATTAAAATCCTTCGAATCGTTCTGCGCTAAATCGAATATCGAAGTCGAAGGATTTTAATTCCTAGTCGAATATCGAGGGTTAACTAACCCTCGATATTCGACCCTTAGTGAATCGGCCCCTAACATGTGTATTTAAATGAAAATCTACAATTTCACAAAGGGAAGTGCTGGTCCAGGGATGAATTATTCCTAACTGAAGTATATGTCTAAGAATTGACCGCACACCCCGAAGATTACTAAAGCAGAGTGTGGATGCTTAACAAAATTTTTTATATATAGATATATATATATATATATATATATATATATATATATATATATATATATATATTAAACATACACACATAGTAAGTTAGGTTGAAAAAATACACAGCTTGTGGAAAGGCGATTGTGAGCCTGAAACGTCGCTATTGTATTTCTGTCCAAAGAAAAGCCCTTTTGCAATAAAGGCCTTTTAAGATAATATTCATGTGTGGTGCTGTCTGCTTGCTGATTGTGAAAAAATACACACGTCCATCAAGTTTAACCTTTTAAAGAAAAGCAAAACCCTAATTTGAAGCCTCTCCAATTTACCTCAGATGGGGAGAAAAATTCCTTCCTGAAGCCAAGATGTCAATCGGACCAGTCCGTGGATCAACTTGTACTATGAGCTATCTTCCATAACCCTGTATTCCCTCACTTGCTAAAAAGCCACCCAACACTTCTAATGCTAAGCTATCTAAGCTATCTAATGTATATCAGCCTATACAACTGATTCAGGGAGAGAATTCCACATCTTCACAGCTCTCAGAACCCCTTCCGAATATTTACTCCTTTCTTCTAATCGGAATGGGTGGCCTCGTATCAGCTGGAAAGAGCTACTGGCAAATAAAGCATTATAGAGATTATTATATGATCCCCTTACATATTTCTACATAGTTATCATATATCTTCTCCAGTGGAACAACCTAAACTTAGCCAGTCTTTTCTCATAGCTGAGATTTTCCATACCTTTTATCTCTTAGTTGCCCTTCTCTGTACCCTCTCTATTTCAATAATGTCCTGAAAGATTAAAAGAACAAAGCACATCATGATGTTTTATAGACGGTAAAGAGATACTAGGCACAGGTACAGCTGTGGACTCAGCTTCTGGGTGAGTCTGATGTAGGGATGTGTATTCATTATCATTTCAGACAGAGAACAAACTGGTTTCTTTCTTTGTTTGCATTTCAGGCAACTACTCGTGCCTGTGTGGGGGGAAGAGAAATACTCATTTACTAAAGCTTACTGTCAAGCAGAGTCATGTGTATACATGATTTTAAACAGTTTTTTGAGAATGGTTTTGCCAGAATGTAGATGGGCAAAATGTGACTGGTGTTACTTTAGGTTTATTCACATTGTAACAGACAGTGAAGAGTAAGGTTTTACTTACAGCTTTCCTTTTCCAAAAATAGCAACTAATCCATCAATGGTAAGTGGTAGATTGTAAATAGTGATGTGCATCCGGCCCGATACCCGCAGGTTGGGCGGGATTCGGGCCGACCTCACACTCCTCTTCGCAGGTGGCGGACCACCTTTAAATGCTGGCTTCCGACTTCCGGCTTTGTAGCTGCGCGCCTGCTCACCCCGCCCATTTTTTGATGTCATCAGGCGGGCGGGTCTATAAAAGAAAGTCGGATGTGGGCGGGCGCTGGCTGAGGGAGGGCGGGTTATTGTTTGGGGAAAACCCGACCCACAAATCACCCGCATCAATTGCAAACACGATAGTTCACAACAATTTATTTAATTTTTTTTACTGAAAAAAGTTGCTATAACTCTGCCAATAATATTTTAAACTTTTATACACGTCTTAAAAAATTATACAAAGCGCAATTTACAATTTACAGTGTATGTAAAAACTGAGTAAAAATTTGTGCAATTTTCTTTTCCAGTTTATGACTTTTATTACATTTTCCCCTTTTTGATCTTATACATATAGAGAGGTGGTCATTAGAGCTACTTTGCTGCACAATAACAGTATCTGTCGATGTTGCAATCATATGAAAGAGCAGCACTCTTCTAAACAATTTTTTGTTAAATTTATATACACGTACATGATAAGATATATTTAGATCCATTGACCTTGGGAGAAATTAGCTGTGAATCAGCTTCACTCAAGAAATTATATTTTTTTTAAGGCTAATGGTCATCAGGTCATTGCCTGACACACAACTGCATAAGCCAGGTCCAGATGATTACTATTCAGGAAACATTCTATTGTTATTATACTGTAATGTTTTTTAGAGGTACTTCATGGCCCCAGCAGTTTTTTCTTTAATTATAACTTGGCAGAATTCTGTATGTTTCATTTAGTGAAGCTATGTTTAATAAAATAAACACTGCATTTGCATTCATTGCTGCTTGATCCTAAGCATAGCAGTCGGCAGCTTGGTAATTCTAAAATATACACCTGTGCTACTGATTTATATAGCTGAGCTCTTGTGTACATATCATTATGATAAGAGCAATTAGTGGGACATAGCACAGGCTTAGCAAACACTGGCTTAGACTTGAAAATGTAAGTGCTTTAAACATATGGTAAAATGTATACTCTGTCATTTTATAACTGATAATCGATATATAGGATGGTAAGTTTCCCTATGGATATGGTGCTCTGCCATGTGAATTGACATCCAAATCTTCCATATATTGGTTCCTCTGAAATACACCATGCTCTTCATGGCTGCAAAAGTCTAGAGTTGCCACCAGGTCAGTAAAAATATGACTTGATGCTACTGTTAATAGGGAAGAACTACAACAGTCATAGGGAGGCCTGTTTTTTTTCCAGAAAGGTAGCAGAGTTTGTTTGCCCTTAGCAGTCCAGCCTGTGACTGATGTGCATGATGTACAATAGCATTATTCACTACGTGGAATGACTGGGGGGACAATTCATGGCACAATCAGCCCTATATCTCTCAATCTGTGTACATCTTTCTGCACCCCCCATTTACCTTCACCTCATCTTACACCTTTAATACGGGCCACATATTGAATCCACATCCTGCATGGCTAGTTAGCGATTAATTTAGATGCATGCTAAATTAATTGCTAATTATTTACACAGGCAGTAGCGTCACTAGAGGGGGTTGGGCCCTGGTGCGTGACGCACAGCCGGGCCTCACCCCCCTCCGTACGGCCGCATTTTCAGTGGCGCACAGGCCCTGGCCCACTTGCACCCCCTGCTCCCCCGGTAGTTCCGCCACTGTACACAGGCCTGGATTCAATATCTGGTCGGGATGAAGTGGCAACAAGGGGCCTGACATTTCCCCGACTGTTTAAAAGGACCGTACAGTACAATCCAAGTTGCTGGTGGGTGATATTAGTATGTGGCCTGCAGCTAAGCACTTAAGGGCTGCCTATTTAGCATTGCTGTCTTAATGTATAACAGAATCATCTAATATACATGAGTGAGCAAAACTGGTATTATTTTTGGAGCATAAGTGCAAAAACATCTGCTATGCGGTGCTTCCTATGCTTTAAAGTGTCCTTGCACGATAAGGTCATTGCATCCCTCTTGATTATTTCCAGGGTTAAAGATACTAGGGTAAAGAATCATTTTGTGCCATAGCCTTGGTTTTATTTTCAGACTCAGCTTGTCCCTCACCTTTATAGCTAAAGATCTGGAAATCTTACTTACAATTTGTCAATATGGATCTTAGCTTAAAGGACCAGTAATACCAAAAAAATGAAATATAGGTTAGTTTTGCACTGCACTGGTAAAACTGGTGTATTTGCTTCAGAGGCACACTGCTATTTAGCCACTGGGGCAGCCATTCAAAGGAGAAAAGGCTCAGTTTACATAGTGGATAAGTTCTGCAGGATATAATGATGTTCTTCAGAGCTTTTCTGTTATCTGCTATTTTACCTGTGCCATTTAGCCATTTTTAAATTGCCTCCATTGCTACACAGAAGCTTGTTTATAGATACGTACAAAGTTGCAGTGTTTCTGAAGCAAACCAATCATTTTTACCAAATGTAGGGCAACAGCACAGTTTAATTACTTAAAAAGAGTTTCATTTTGGTGTTACTGTTGCTTTAATGCTTTATACTTCTACTGTATCTTGAAAATGCATGCACATTGTTTTTTTTTTAATTTGTCACCATTGTCTCTGAGTACCACAGTAATCACTTATGTGACATGACTCATGAGCCTAGTTTCTTTGCAGGGAAAATATATAGAATTGGAAGGAAATATTATAGATATGGTATATTTTCACTTGATCGCAATCCTCTGTATGGCTAGCTGTTTCTGAACTGGAACTTTTGAAATCTGTAATTCACACTATTTGATGTCATTCATTTTGTTTGTACTGAGGAGAGGCTGATAAAAATATCTTTAGTACTAAACAGTACATTGACCAATAAAGAACATACAACCAAAGTTTGTGACGGAGGAGATTTTGCTGCTTTCCATCCCAACACACCTGACATCTATTGTTACAATATGCCACGCTCTGCTTACTCCCCAAAGCTAATAACACAAGGGTATGTTTGTGTGTATATAGACATTTTTTATCAGGGGACGCTCTGCCTATCTGCATTATGTTTCATTCTTGGAGAACATCCCATTTAATGCTGCTGAATTTGACAAAATCCCCAAACAATTGCCATGTTGTAAGTAAACTGTTTGTTGTTACTCTCAGGAATCCTGCGTTGGTGTTTGGTCTCTGCATGAGATTCAGGGGAAGGAATATTTAAAGTTCTAATTTTAAATATGTTTGTTGATGAGTACACAGTGACATAAGAATTCAAACACTATTTACTAAAAACATATAAGATCTGTCCAGCAATCTTACACATTATGGTGGATCAGGTTGCGGCTAGTAATTACAGAGTGGTTGTAATGTTGTTCTGTCCATTACTGTAAGAGTGTTAAATGTTTATTTTAGTATGCATTAGCAGCTTAGCACTGGGTGCAGTAATGAGAAAGGTAATGGACACAGGAAAGGGAAGTGAAGGGGGAGGGGCAGAGTGTGTGGCGATAACAGCCAGGAGTGCAGTCTGGCATCTTTGTGAATTATTCTAGTTCTGCTACACCCTGCACTGGGTCATCACAGTGTGGGGTGGCATAATATTGCCAGTGTGCGATATTATTATTATGATTCAGAATAAGATGCACATTTCAGGGATTTGCAGCAAATGGTTAAGGTAAAAAGCACTTTAATTAAGGAGTATTGATGCAATCTTAAGTGTATGGCCACACGGGCAGGTTTTAGTTGCCAATTTGTCCCCTTCAGACCAATTTGGCAGCTCATATGCCTGTGTATGAGCCCTATAATAACATACCTCCTAACTGTCCCATTTTCTGCGGGTCAGTCCCAGTTTTGACAGCTCAGCCCACAGTCCCGGATTGTTACTGAAATGTCCTGCATTGCCCTTTGATCTCCTGCACGGACACCAGAAAAAGATACCATTTTTCTAAATCTTCATTAAATAAGAGGCTTTTGGCAGAGTGCCCAGAATACTCATCACCTGAACTTAGATACAATTGTAACTAGTAAGATAAGAAAAGATACAATAGTAACTACTGTATATACTCGAGTATAAGCCGACCCGAGTATAAACTGAGGTACCTAATTTTACCTACGAAAACTGGGAAAACTTATTGACTCGAGTATAAGCCTAGACACAACTACAGCCCTGTCTCCCAGCAGCACACATTCCGCCAAAGCGACCCCCCAGCAATCAACCGGACTTCTTTGCAAAGTTGATGGTGACAGAGAATTGCCAAACGGATTACTGTGTGCATTGTCCCACTGTCCCACTGCCATGTGCAGAGGGTGCTGTGTGATATTGCCTTCACTGTTAATCTTTCGTATAACCAACAGAGGGTGCTGTGTGCTATTGCCATCACTGTTAATCTTTCATATAACCAACAGAGGGCGCTGTGTGATATTGCAGTCACTGTTAATCTTTCATATAACCAACAGAGGGCGCTGTGTGATAGCAGTCACTGTTATTCTTTCATATAACCAACAGAGGGCGCTGTGTTACATTGCAGTCACTGTTAATCTTTCATATAACCAACAGAGGGCGCACTGTTATTCTTTCATATAACCAACAGAGGGTGCTGTGTGATAGTGCAGTCACTGTTGTTCTCTCATATAACCAACAGATGGTGCTGTGTGATATTGCAGTCACTGTTATTCTTTCATATAACCAACAGAGGGCGCACTGTTATTCTTTCATGTAACCAACAGAGGGCGCTGTGTGATATTGCAGTCTCTCCCCAAGCTAACTGTTGGTATAGGAATGATTAAAAGTGACTGCAATCTCAGCTACTGCCCACTGACTCGAGTATAAACCGAGGTAGACTTTTTCAGCACATTTTGGATGCTGAAAAACTCGGCTTATACTCGAGTATATACGGTAATAAGATAAGCAGGTCTCTTGGGAGAAATGAAACTTACAGCTGAGTGCCATGCCGCAGGTGATTTTTCATTCTAGCAGGCGGAAAACAGGGGGAAGCAGTTCGGAGAGATTAGTCACCCCAAAGAAGAGGCGATTAGTCGCCGGGCGACTAAATCTCCCCGAATTTCCCAGTGTGACCTTACCCTTACACAGTGGTTGCGTCTATGGAGACATTTATACAAAAGTCATTATTAGACTAGTCTACTATATCCTGGGGCTGTGTGTTTTACCTGAAGCCGAAATAGTTTCAGTAAGAGTCCACCAGTAGTGTTGCCAGAAACCCAGGGGCCACATAGTACATTTTTGAACTGGAGACAGCTTCCTATCACTATTTGCATTCCTATCCTACAGCCTCTGAATTTGGAATGGGGTGTTTGAATATTGATGTTGCAGATTTGTCACTGAAGTAAACAAATTCAAAACTGTTCTCCATGTTCTCCCAACTGTCCTGTTTTTCACGTGACAGTCCAGATTTTGATGGTTTAGCCAGCAGTCCCGGATTCTTACTGAAATGTCCCAAGTTTCTCTTTGATCTCCTGCACTGACACCTGAAGAAGATACACTTTTTCTAAAACTTTATTAAGGGCTCTTACACACGGGCGTTTTTTGCTGCGCTCCCCTGCGTTCTGCTTTCTTCCGTTCAGCCGCAGGGGAACACAGAAGTAAACGCACTCAATTATTGTCAAGGGGGCTCTACTCACACAGACGCTATAATGTAAGAGTATGCATTTTGGCAACGAAATTGTGTCTGCACTAATCCAGCGGCTCCCTGTGCAGAAATAATATGGAGCAGAGGTGAGAAGTCAAGCTTTTTTCCACAGACAGAGAAACAACCTGGTCTGACCATACTGTAAACAGTATAAATAGTTTCCCCCATGACTGTGTGGCTTTCAACTGCAAATGTCCCATGATCCTGTAGTTCTGAGTAATTCTATCCCCACTGCCTCATTTAGTTACACAAAATATGTTGTGTAAATGCTTTGAAGGGACAAGAGAAATTATTTCCGATAACAAAGATTATTACAAAAAGGATGAGTAATGCACCTAGTTGCCCTGGGGGGGGGGGAAACAAGCAAGCCTACTCTGAGTTCAAATACCTCATTTACATATTTCAAAATAAGTTCAGAAATAAAGACAATACACAGAGACGGGGTGGGAGATTTCTTTTTTTTGGATTTTTCGTCAGTTATTACCAATGGCCCTAGGGGCCCTAGATTAATCCATTTTGTGTGCTTTAAACAAAATATAAAAGATGACCTGTTGGTTGGCAAACAATTGTTTGGTATCACTATAGAAAGGCTAATTATTCAGCCTATATACACACACAGGTTTCTGCGTCTACTTTCAGGGTATGGTGAATTCTCAGATTGAATGTACATGCCTTTAAATAATTCCATATCAAGAAACCAGCACAATGAAAATATCCTGACTCCAAACTCTAATGTGAATATTCAGATTATAAACAATTGCCGAAATATAGCATTATACGGAAATAATGTCAACTTCAGTAGATTCAATACAGACTCGTCAAGGGTTGACATCAAGTCATTTCAATGTTAAGGATCTAATCCAAATTCTGCAAAAAGTGCTGATATCCAGACTTGGCTATCCTGAATTCGGTGTATCCCTACTGAAACTTTTTTTAAAAGTCCCAGCTTGCTTGTTTTGTGCATTTGTATTAACGTTGCGTCGGACATAATTCCTTTTTTTTAGAGTGACATCTGCTGGCAGGAATCAGTATTACAACAATTATCTTTACTACTGTAGTTTAGTTTTTGTACTAAAAAACACCCAACAGCAGTGCAGTAGCTGGAGGGGTTTATTTGGCGTTAATAATCAAAACTGGGATGTTATAAATTGAAACTGATCTTTGAACATCATAGAATTTAAAGTTTTTATGATTTTGTCACTGAGGTGGCCTCTCGCTGCTCCATGTGCATCTTATACAATGCTTTTCATATATTTCTATCAGGATCGGTGACAAGTGGACAGGAGTGTTTTTTCTGCCACTATTATTTGGCACAGTAGCAGAACAAAAGTGTTTGCCATAGCCATAAAGTGTACAAGTGCGTATTGCAGATAGACTCCTCTGGCTAGTCAACTTAACTATCAGAGACATTGAAGGGCGGGTTCATTAAGATTCGAATTGTTTTTTGAAAATCATTCAATCCTGTTGCTCAAATCTTGCAAGTCTCCTCAGCCAGCCAAAGTGAAATGCTTTTCAAGTTGAGAGAAAATGTAGGGGGTTATTTATCAAAGTCTTTATCTCAACATTTTCTGATACAAACTCTGATTTATATTTATTATTACATTTTCTATTTTCCTATTTTCATGATTTTTCAGATTTTTTTTACCCGAAAACTCAGATTTCTTATGTTTTTTGACCAAAAACCGGGGTATTGCATGAAATCCAGCGCACATCAAAAAATCATTGGGACTTCTCCCATTGACTTATATGCAACCTGTAGATGCCGGATATTCTGATTCTGACTTTTCCATCCTTGGGGTTTAATAAATCCCCGAAAATTTTTTGATTTTTTTAAAAGTCCAATTTTATTAAAAAAAAATCAAGATTTTTTTCATGATTTTTGCATTCAGAGTTTAGTAAATAACCCTAGAAATGCAATACAAGTATACAAGAAACACCAGCATATCAAAAATGTCTTTGCTTTTCACTGTAATATTATGTTGATATAAAAGGAGGCCTGCTAATGTATATTTGCATTTATTTTCTTTGTTATACGCTTTTCCTCAAAATGACCCCACATCACTTGCATTATTATTTTATTTTAGATGTTTATTGAATCTGTGTCAGTTTATGCATTTTTATAAATCTCTCATGCAAACAGCACAATCCACACACAGTTGGCACCCTGTTTCACATGACTCCTTTTTATTTCTCTTTGCAGTGATCTTTAACAGCTGTGAAGGACCAGTGAGAATTCAGTTTGCTTCTAAAGATCCTAATTTTGAAATTCACAAAGATGGCACAGTTTATATTAAGAATCCGTCCAAGATGAAAGACAATAAAAAAACATTCTGTGTCCTGGCTTGGGAGACTAAAGGCCAACTATACTCTGCCAATATAACCTTGAAAAAGGAAGGGCATCACCATAAGCAGGTGAGTTTGCTGCTATGCGCTATAACACTGATCATTAGGAGAACATCTTGGCATGTAGATACTAGTGATTTTGTAGCATTGATATCGAGAAGATTCAACTTAATTTCTTTTGAAACCCATTTATATTAGCCCTGAATTTGATGTATTTTTGCTGGGAATTGAGGTGAAAGAAACAGGCTGTAAATGCAAAGATAAAGGCAAGGGGTTTATTTACTAAAATCCAAATTGATCTCATATTTTATTTTAAAAAAACAAACTTCCATGCCCTATTTTAGCTTAACTACGAAAACCCGAATTGCTCGAATTATTGGGCTTTTTCCCAATTTTGAATTTTTCAAGTTTTTGCCTGAAAACCCTGAAAAAGTCGGATTTTCAGGCTAAACCCAGAGCAGACCACAAAAACTTGAAATTGAGATAGGTGCCTCTCCCACTGACTTATACAGGACCTTGACTGGTCTGAGATTGCAGATTTTCAGATTCAGGCTTTTTGCAGTATCAGGGTATAATTAATCTCAAAAAATTCTAGTTTTTTTCCCTCTAAATATTTGAATTTTCTAGTTAAAAAACTCACCTTTAAGGTAACTTTTAAAATGTTGTAGAATGGCCAATTCTACGCAGCTTTTCAATTGGGTTTCATTGGGGTTTTTTTTTTTTAGTTTTATAATTATTTGTCTTTTTATTCTGACTCTTTGCAGCTTTGGGCGTCACTGACCCCTTCTAAAAAGCAAATGCTGTGTAAGGCTACAAATGTAATGTTATTGCAAATTTGTACTATTCATCTTTCTATTCATCTTTCTAATCAGGCCTCTTCTGTTCATATTCCAGCCTCTTATTCAAAAGAATACATGGTTGCTAGGGTAATGTGAACCCTAACTACCAGATTAGTTAAAATGTAAATTGAAGAGCTGCTGAATAAAAAAACCTTAAATAATTAAAAAATCAAAACTAATTGCAACTTGTCTTAAAATATCACTCTCTACATCAAACTTAAAGTTATCTCAAAGGGTTTTAGTTCACCAGGAATAAAGACTTTTTCCAATTACTTTCTATTTTGTAGGTGTGGCCGTTTTTCTAATATTGAAGTTTAAGTCTCATTAAACTTTAAATTTAGATTTTGGAAAAACAATAAAAAATAAAAAATGGAAAGCAATTGAAAAAAGTCTTTATTTCTGGAGAACAATCTGAAAACAATTGAACTGAAAAAGCGTTGGGAAGGGGAACAGCCCCTTTAAAGAGCGATTAAAGCCCTAATAGATGAAGGTGTTCACTGCACTTGTTGATTGCTAAATAAGTGTACAGGGACTTTTGAAAGTCTGTTTTGATATGAATATGGATTATTGTACAGTATTCTTCATTCCTTATTTTAGGACATTTCTTATGTGAAACATTCCCACCACCCCGAATCTGGGACTGGTTTGAAAAGACAGAAAAGAGACTGGGTCATTCCACCGATCATAACGTCTGAGAATGAAAAGGGCCCATTTCCCAAAAGGCTTGTGCAGGTATGTTCTGTTATCTTTCACATGGAGAAATAGAGTTTGTAAGGCATAATAGAGAATTACTGGACTTGAAGCGTTATGGAGCAGTGAAAAGATACTCAAGGACTGACCTTTTCCGCTTTATATCATGATAAGCTAATTACAAAATAAAAGTATTTTTCAGTACTGCAACCATGCTTTGTAGAGCATTTCAGAAATATGAGGCAAAGCGCTTTATTTATTAATACAGTTTGTAATTAGCCATTTAGGTGACTGGGAAGAGTTTTAAAAATATTCATTTTAATTTCAGATTAAATCCAGTAATGCAAGAGAAATCAATCTTAATTACAGTATCACAGGCCAGGGTGCTGATACCCCTCCAGAAGGAGTGTTCACTATTGGATTGAAGGATGGATGGATAAATGTGACACGACCTTTGGACAGAGAAAGCATTGATAATTACACTGTAAGTAACTAAGAGGCAATAACGTATTGTATGTATTTTTTAATTTAATCTCAATCTCAATAATGTAATTTCAATTTCAAAGATGAAACTTTTTGTAATGTTATTTTATTTTAGCTTCTTTCCCGTGCTGTGTCAAATGGGACAGATGTGGAAGTTCCCATGAAAATCCTAATTAAAGTGACAGATCAGAATGATAATGACCCAGTTTTCACACAGAAGGAGTTTGAAGGCTTTGTGCCTGAAGGGTCTAAACCAGGTATGTTGTGAATCTTAAATGACCTGTTCTCTGTCTTATTTGAAAACACACACACCATTTGAAACAGAAACCTATTAAAACAGGCATATGTCTATCATTTCAGGTACGTCCGTTATGAAAGTATCTGCAACAGATGCCGATGATCGTGTGGACATGTACAATGGTTTGATTACTTATTCTATTCTCAACCAAGAGCCCAAAGAGCCCACTAATCAAATGTTCACTATCGATTCCCAAAATGGACTGATCAGCGTTGTTTCAACTGGATTAGACAGAGAGGTTGGTTTATCTCCTAAAAAAGAAGTCTGTATAGTGGTTAATGTGTATTGTAGAAAAGAGTCCCAGAAATATAATACCCAATCAGTCATTTATTTTGATTATTTAATCTGCACTTGTGATTGTTTGAGCTAATAGATTGGACCACTGGAAGGTGGTCATACACATATATACGGGCACTGATATTGTAAAAATCCATTTGACCCCAGGGTAATCTGTCAGATACAGGATAGGACCTGTTATCCAGATTGCTCCAGACCTGGGATTTTCCAGATAAGGGATCTTTCAGTAATTTGGATCACCATACCTTAAATCTCCAAAAAAAATCATTTAGACTTTACATAAATCCAATAGGATTGTTCTGCCTTCAGTAAGGATTAATTATATCTTATATAATTACAAGGTCTTATTACAGAGGAAAGGGAAATCGTTTTTAAAGATTACAATTATTTGATTTAAATGGAGTCTATGGGAGATGACCTTCCCATAATTTGGAGCTTTCTGGATAACAGATTTCCAGAAAACAGATCACATACCCTACCACAGACAACCAACCAGTGTGTGGCCACTTCAGCTAAACAAGGTTGCAACCCTCTTTATTGAATTTAAAATGTAAACGTCCTAAGCCCAGGCCCATTTTTAGGGTTGAGTAGGTGGGACAGCTACTGGGGGATGATACTTTTTCAGATGAAATATATCAATGCCACTGCGTGTTGCACACAATTAGTTTTACATGTATGCACTACTCCAAGGACATCTCGTCATGCAACTACATGCCCTAAAAACGAAGTGAACACCAAGGGCAATGACACACAATGCTACTTGTCGCCAGCGTTTAGTCGTGGATACAAATTCTCAGTATTGTTTTTGTCAACATGTAATCAGACAATACAGTGTTGGACGTGGGGTCTGAGGCCCACCAGGCTTCTTCAAACCCCCCCCTGCTGCCCAGCCACAAACCCCCTCCAGAACTATCTACCCCCCCCACACACACACACGCACATACACAGATACACAAAGTATACCTTCTATCTTTGTGGCTGCGATCAGGGCCTGGGGTAGTTGTCAGAAGGCAAGCAGATCTCAGGCAGGTAGAGGGTCTGGTTCAGAAGGACCCACAAGGGTTGGGCTTTTTTTAGAAAAAATGTATTAAAATGGAAGATATGACCTTTCTGTAATTCAGAGCTTTCTGAATGCAAATAAGGTATCCCAGACATACCTGTACTTCTATAATAGAACATTGCATTCCAGTGTGCTTTTTCTGTGGTGGAAATGTGATATTGTATCAGTTGCAAACCTTGCAAACCCTAAATGAACTGGCAACACATGGTAGTGATTTTGATAAACATGGTAAAAACTTTGAGAACCCATTGCCTAGTGGATATTCTTGACCTAATAACCATTAGGTTAGGTAGCCACAAGCATGCTAATGGATTAAATGTATGTATGGAGCAGTTGATACCCTAGGTACCCCTTTTTACTTCCTAAAGCTTAGCCATACAGTTACAAATGATATTGGTATGTAAGATTATTACTATGATGGCACACTGACCCTCACAATATAAATGTACTATGGATATCTGTCAGTTCGGGAACAGGGCAGGTTTTAACATTTCATTTACTAATGATTGACAGTTCACAGTGCATGGGCAGACGGGGATGTGAAAAGGAACCACAGCTCCACTTCACTGCCTACAATCGGAAGGCAACCATAGAATGTGTGTCTGTCTGTCCTTTCACACTGTGGGTTGATCATTGTACCCAGTTGCCCCAAATATGGCAGACTTTAGTCTGGGTTGTAGCAAATACGGCAGTACGTTTTAATTTTAAGCACTTTTAAAAATATAAAAATCCTGTTTTATTTCATACTAAACTTCTTCATCAGATGTTATCAGATACATGTGTTTTTACCTAAGAGAGATAACATAACTTTTTTTACCCCAGAAAAACCCAGTGTACACACTGACAATTCAAGCCGCAGATGGAGAATTTGGAAAAGATCGCACAACAACTGCTACAGCTGTGATCGTTGTGACAGACACTAATGATAATCCTCCAGTGTTTTCCCCCATACAAGTAAGAAAAGCATATACTCATTGTAATGGCACTTAAGCATTTAGAATTAAATGTATCTGATTATGTATATGCATCCATTTTATGAATGCACAATGAAGGGATTCACTCCCTAGACCATTGTGAAGCAGTAATTTCTTCTTCTTTATTTAGGTACAATTGTAAAAGAAGGATTTGCAACACCCTGCAATTAAATTATGAAGCATTTATTGTAATTGCTTCCACACACCTACACCCAAGCAGACACACTCGAAACACATGTGACACACCCACACACACATGTATTCAACAGATGCACATAACATATAAACTCAGCCAAAAACATATAGTGCAGAGCCATAAGTATGGACAAGATTTCATGCTAGAAATCTGCAGCATCAGATGTCTACCATACTGTACCCTAATAATGGAAATGTTTTATGGATATCATTTCTGAAACCTTTCTTTTTTCAGTACAATGCTGATGTTCCTGAAAATGAAGTTGGCTATGAGGTTGCACGTCTTACAGTAACAGATGCAGATACTGAGGGTACAGATGCTTGGAATGCTGTGTACAAGATCATTAAAGGAAACGAGGCTGGCTATTTCAGTATCCAAACAGACACTAACAACTTTGGGCTTTTGAAGACAGTAAAGGTGGGTTTGGTTTGCAGAAATGCTGAAATTTGCTGTTTCATCGAGATGGTGAGGATTTGGTACATTTCTGGCCTATACAGTT
Source organism: Xenopus laevis (assembly GCF_017654675.1). Classification (NCBI taxonomy): domain Eukaryota; kingdom Metazoa; phylum Chordata; class Amphibia; order Anura; family Pipidae; genus Xenopus; species Xenopus laevis. The sequence continues at coordinate 55,302,519 of NC_054377.1, read as the reverse complement.
CTTATTATACGTTATTATATAAGATTCCTTATATATTGCAAGAGGATACAAGATAAAGTTGCTGAGATGGGCACAAAGCCAAAATGTAAATTTTTGGAGGATAAACCAACATTTTTATGGATGACATGTCTGCAGTTGATTATTTAATAATGACATTGGTGTTAAAAAGCACTTGAATAACCAAAAGTAATTGACTACTGTATTTGGTACATTTTGTTTTTTTTTATCTTTTGCATTACAGCCCATGTAAATCAGCAGGTCACAACCGACTCTATTTAACACCTATTTTGTTTTTTCCGACAGGAAGGATATTTTAGCGTAATTCAATGAGTCACAAAATGTTATTTTATTAAGAGATAAAATAATTTGTAAAAAAAAAATAACAAATAAACAATCCACTTTTATTTGTAAATTGAGAAGTATTTGCCTGAAAAATGTATGGTTTCTTTCTGTAACAGAAATGCAGTAAAAAAATCCAGGCCTCACCACATTAGGGCCGGATTGGCTCATACCCACAGCCATTTGCCAACCGTCTCCCCATGCTCACTTGTGGCTGGGCAGCGGCAGCAGAGGAGCTGGGACTCTACAGAAACCATTTAACTATCTATATTATTATTATTTTTATTATTATTATTAATAACATGTATATTTAGAGAGCCGTCATATTGTGCATAGCTGTTTGAAAATTTCGCTTGTAAAGTCGGTGTAACAATGGGCATGTTGGTGGGTAAGTGAGTGGGTGCTTGGGGGTTTTGCAGCCGGAAGAACTATTTTGTTTTAGGAACATTGTTTTGTATTATTCTTATGAAGCATAAAGCTAACCCTATAATTTAATATTTATAGAATCACAGTCCTTGCATTTATAGGAGTAATATTTGAATTACATGTATTCATCTTGCTTATAAAATGAATTCATATAAAATGACTTATGTAAACCTTCTTATTTCTGTTGCAGGGTTTGGACTATGAGTTGAAGAAGCAGTATATTCTCTCAGTCGTTGTGACAAACAAAGCTAACTTTTCTGTTCCACTGCAAACTTCAACTGCGACGGTCACTGTACTTGTCATAGATGTAAATGAGGCCCCAGTATTTCAACCAAAGGAGAAAGAAGTGCCTGTGTCAGAGGATCTGCCCAGTGGCCAAGTTGTTGCTTCCTATACTGCACAGGATCCAGACAAGGAACAGAACCAGAAGATAACGTAAGTGGAACCTCTTTATTCATAGGATATCCTCGTGAGGCAACCGAAAAACCGAAGTGCCGCGTGTGCTTATTATTATTATGATAGCAGATGGGAAGACATGCGGAGGCAGTTCGGGGAGATTGTCGCCCAGAAGAAGAGGCGGTTAGTCGCCAGGCGACAAAATCTCCCTGAATCTCCTCGTGTGAACTAACCCTAAATAGTGGATAACAGATAACACCATTATGTTCTACAGAGCTTATCTGCTATCTGCTTTGTAACCTAAGTCTTTTCTCCTTTGAATGGCTGTCCCCATTGCTACACAGCATCTTATTTATATAAACAATAGTAGTGTTTCTGAAGCGAACACATCCGTTTTACCGATGCAGGGCAACAACGCATTATATTTTAATTACTTTAAAACACTTACATTTTTTTGATGTTACTGTTCCTTTAAGTGGCCCAAATTATGTTCAGTTTGGGAGGGAGATGTGGCCCATCCCTTCTGTTCACATATTTTGTATAATCTTGCATCAGGACTTTAATACAATATTCAGAGTTTGTGCTGACTACTTTGAACTATTGATGTTTATTTGGAAACAGGATATGGTTTTTCACATCCACTAAATCACATGAAACACTATAAATGTATTTAAATAATGTAATACTTCGAGACATCTTATCTCTTTGCTCTTTGCAGTTACTTAATTGGAAATGACCCAGCAGGGTGGCTGTCTGTCAACCCAGATAATGGGATTGTCACGGGAAATGGAAATTTGGATCGGGAATCAAATTTTGTGATGAACAACACCTACAAAGTCATAATCCTGGCTGTTGACAATGGTAAAGATTTAGCTGTTATTTGCCACCTTCTGCATCTAGTATACACCTGTTGATTGAAACAAGGCTTTAACTTCGCTGAGGGCAATTCCACATGTGACAGTCATCGTATTGTTAGCTGCACCTTTTCTCCAGAGGAATATCATAAATTAAACATTAGGCAACGTTGCCAGACGCTTCCCATTGCGAGCCTTAACCACCACAAGCATGGAACATCTCATAACAAAATCCAGACAAACTGCCTTTGGTGACATTAACCTAATATAAAAATATCTGACACATTTACAGCTACGAGTTACTTGAATGGACAGAGTTTCAGATATGTTAAAAAGCTTGTCTAGTGTAGTTCATTTATCCAAAGAAGATTTGAGAGGAAATTTTTTGGGATTTTTAGATGCATATCTATCAACGATGAAAACAGAGGAAACTCTCGTTTTGCCTTTTGATAATCATTCCCCAAATAATTGCTATAAAACCATGGGTGAAGTATGGTGAACTCTATTAAACTGTTTGATAAATAAGCTCCAAAGTGCCTTTGTAGTGCCTTTGTTGTAGCATAAAGTCAACTGGATGACAGATATTCAGTAGGGGGACATGTGATTAATGGGATACATGAGCAAAAAATAGATTATGGAGAACACAATGTGAGCCACCATGTATAACAACTTCACACCTCTCAGCTAAAGCAAAATCAAGAAATTGCAATTAGTGAGAGATGGCGATCATGCGATTTCATCCACTTTGACAAACATAATACACTTCGGGTGCTGTTTTCTAGGTTCAACTGATCCACATGAAAATCACAGTGATTAGTTAAAAAAAAAAATTGACCCAAATACAATATCACAAATTGGAGTTTGACTTCAGCACAATACTTAGGGGGTGATGTAATAAAAGGCACAATGTTTGCCCAGGAGCAGTAACCTATAGCAACCAATCAGCAGGGCAAATTTACCTGTCACTTGTTTAAAAGCAAACATCTGTTACTGGGCAAACTTAGCGCCTTTTGTTACATATGGGGGGTTAGTGTTGCAACCAGTGGGTTTTCATGGTGAAGCATCAGTGCTAATACTGCTTCTGTCTTGCATCTGAACTTCTAACCAAAGCAGGTGTTTTCTTTTTTTGGATAACGTCCAACTGCTATATACATTCCATTTGTTATAAAAAGGCAGTGCATACAGTTGTATATTATTTTAATTGATTAGAAAACTCTCTGCTGTGATACAGCCTATAAGTATACTCCTCAAACAAAATAGTGGAAACCTGCTTCTGTAAGGGAGGCATGAAACATTCTCCTATAGTTGCCAGCTATTAAATAACAGTCACATCCACCATTCTTCCACTTACACCGCAGTGGGAAATCCTCTACACACAAATGTCTGATAAACTTTAGTAAGGATTAAATAGCTAGTTCAACTTAAAATGAAACTTTTGGTATGATGCAAATAGTGATATTCTAACACAATTTGCAGCTGGTCTTTATTTTTATTTCTTGTTCTCTGTAACTTTTCTGCGGCAGCTCTGTAGTTTGGAATTTCAGTCGTTATCTGGTTGCTAGGAAACTATTCAACCTGGCAACCTGGTTTAAATATAAGAATGTCTGTTTGTTATAAAATCTACTGACACAAACACTTTGTTTACTTCTAGGCTCTCCTACAGCTACAGGGACTGGAACCCTTGTGCTTATTCTCAGCGATGTTAATGATAATGGCCCATATTTGGAGCCCCAACAAGATAGTTTCTGCCAGAAGGATCCAGGCTTTCGTGTATTTACTATCATTGACAGAGATCTCTCCCCTAACACATACCCATATAAATTAGAGCTGACAGGTGAAACCAATGAAAACTGGACTGCTACAGTGGCTGAACAGAGTAAGTCCCTCATAAGAATTCTTCATTACAGAGCATAGATTTCTAAAAAAAAAAAATACATCTGCATAGGCCTTCAAAATGTGAGTTACTATATATAGAACAATAATGAGCCAGGATCTTGCTGGCTTCTCGGCAGCCCTGGTTCCGCTGGAGTCCTGAATTCAATTCCAGACAGGGCACTGTCTGCAAGGCGTTTTAGGGGGTTATTTATCAAAAGTCGCTCAAAGGTTTGTGAGGTTTTTTATACCTCAAATAAACTCACAACTCAAATGTTTTCTGATTTAAGAAAAAAACTTGAATGGAAATAACTCGAATCAGTGAATTTGGGTTGAAGAACGTGAAAAGTCATGAAGAATCGAGTTTTTGGCAAAAAAAACAAACTAGAATCACTCTAATTAATTGAGTTTTCTAATGAAATCCACTGGAAAAAAACCCGACCATCTTCAAATGGTTCAAGGAACCTCTGCCATTGACATGTCCTCAGGATTGTAGCTATTTCCAGGTTCGGGGTACAATAAATCTAGAAAAAGTTAAATTTTTTATACCCGAAAAACACCCTTGCAAACTCAAATTTTTTGGGGTAAAAATCAATGCGACCTTTAATAAATAACCCCCAAAATGTTCTCTCTGTCTGGGTTTCCTCTGGCTCCTAAAAAACTGACGGTACTGTGTGAATGTTATATGGACCTTAGACTGTAAGCTCCACTGTGGCAGCGACTTATGAGAATGATGCATAATCTCTGTAAAGTGCTGCGGAAATGTGTCGGCATTATATAAATACAAGGACATGAATAAATCCCATGCTTTGCTTGCATAGAAAATGTAATGAACACTTGCTTATTTATTCTTTCAGGTGTACTTGAGCTGAGACCTAAAAAGGAGCTGGAGATTGGTCAATACGATGTGATGATCACACTGCTGGACAGCCAGAGACTAACTAATGTGACAAAATTACAGATCACTATCTGTCAGTGTGATGGTAACAAAATGCAGTGTGAGGAAAAGGCTGCTATAGCGGGTAGTTTTGGTGTATCAGCCATAGTTGGAATCCTTGGAGGGATCCTAGCGCTTCTTGGTAAGTAATAGTACTTTGTTTCTTATAAATGATTTGTTTGACAAAAAAAACATGTCCACAGCCCTATATCTAGTCACATTTCAGATGTATACATCTAAAAAAAGGAATGCTGTTCCTGTCTCAATGTTACCCTTACAACCATAGGAAGCATTTGTTTTTAGCAGCATTCTGAATCATTTCTATGAAACAGGCCATAATAATTACTTTGCAATAATACACAGAATCATTGCCTTTAATAAAGTAAGCTAATGACCACAAGCTGCTTCTGGCTTCATACTGGATGGCTATTGCAGGATATTGCAATCTATTGCAATATTGCAATCTAAGACATTAAAGCTGGCCATGCATACGCCATCCATGCTTGTTTGACTGATCATAACAAGGAGAAAACGGGCAGTCGGATCGAGGGCCATATCAACTAACCAATGCTGTCTTCAATCCAACGACATAATTAAGCCCAGCCGATCGACATCTGCCCAACTTTTGGTCAGATATCGATCAGGGAGCCACTTCTGGTAACTTTAAGGCTAATGCCACACAGGACTGAAACTTGGCATGTGCAGCCCCTATGCAGCAATCTTATCTTGCCTGCACCAGGAAACATTGTTTTGGCCTGGGTGTAGGCACACACAGTGGATTTCAGCACCGGAACATTAGAATTTGCATATGGGTACTGAAATCTGTGGCAGCACCTGGGCCAATGCAATGGTTTTGGGCGCAGGTAGGATAAGGAGCTTATTGTACATAGGGGCTAATTACTTTGCCTGTCGGGAACGAAGACCCTGCTCATAGGGAGCCAGGGTCTGCTTGCTTTGTAGCGGGGGCTGCAGGTTGACCCACAACACTGTTGTGGATCACCTGCAAAAGTAACAAAATATTGTGCAAATATGTGTCATTATATGTGCTTCCTGTCAAACATGTATGCACATGTGTGTGTGTGTGTGTGTGTGTGTCAGTAAACTTTGTTCCTAACAATAATATTTCTTTTTGTTTGTAGCATTGTTGTTGCTGCTCTTACTGTTTGTACGTAGAAAGAAAGTGGTAAAAGAGCCTTTACTACCTCCAGAAGGCGACACTCGGGACAATGTGTTTTTCTATGATGAAGAAGGTGGTGGTGAGGAAGACCAGGTAATAAATTATGTGTAAATATGGACTTAAGCAATTTGCCAGCTGCTGACTTAAGACATTTACAGCAATGCAGCAGTAGCCATCATCAAATGACAGATGTATCTTTATTTTTCCTTGAAGGATTATGATCTAAGCCAGCTTCACCGTGGCCTTGATGCTCGTCCAGATGTAATCCGTAATGATGTTGCTCCAATTTTAGCTGCCCCCCAGTATCGACCCCGTCCTGCCAATCCAGATGAAATAGGAAATTTCATTGATGAGGTAAATAGAGCCCTAAATGAGTTTTTAATCAGTTTTAATATACAGTAGTCTAGCTTCATGTACTGCAACATACCATTAACTGCTTACCTGCCACATAGAAAATATATGCTGCTGACTGATAAGGTGCAAATTGCCAAACCCTGTAGATACTTTCTTTCCAGGTTCCATTGAAGGTTATAGGTCTTTCTCTCTCTCTATAACAGGTCTTAAAGGAGAAGGAAAGTCTTTTTGCACTTGGGTGTGCCAAATGTTAGGCACCCCCAAGTGATTGTATTTACTTACCTGATACCCCGGGCCGGTGCTCCTATCAGCAGAAAACTGCACCGGCCCTGGGTTATTCCAGCGAGCACCACGGAGCGATCCTCCTCCCGGGGCAGACGCATGCGCAGTAGAACTAAATAGCCGACTTTTTGCTCTACTGCGCATGTGCAGCCACGATAAGGAAGACGGAAGAAGATCGATCCGTGGTGCTCACTGGTATAACCCCGGGCCGGTGCAGTTTTCTGCTGATAGGAGCACCAGCCCGGGGTTTCAGGTAAGTCAATACAATAACTTGTGGGTGCCTAACATTTGGCACACCAAGTGCAAGAACACTTTGTAAACAATTTTGTTGTACTAAAATTTAAACAGTAACAATTTAAAGGAATCTTAGCAGTTCAGATTTTAAAACATTTATACAACATATTCTGACTTGCAAAAGTGTTTTGGCGACAGGAAAGTGTTAAGAAGTAAACATATTTATAGATGCATGTGAATATGTCAGTTCAGCAGGATGTTTTTTTTACTGCTTTAAGCACCAGTCTGTAACACCCCTCGGAATAATTTGTCTCCATGGGAAACTTTAAGTGGCTATTAATGATTCAGGCAGTTTTTTGCCATACTGGAACTAATCATTCCAGCACAGAGACCAAATGATTATATCTGAAAGCATGGTTATTTTTGTATGGATCCTTAAAAAAATAATGAGGACACTGCTAGCAATTGCTGTACTGTACTTCTGAGCTTTCTGAAGAAAAGTTTTCTGGATAACAGATCTGAATCTCTAATGCTAAATAAAACATGTGCTTTTAAAATCTATACGAAAAAGGATACGTTTGATTGAAAATGCCCCTGCAAGTATTTGGTGTTCACAGCATTTTAGTAAAGTGTTTTTTGCCTAATCCATATTGAGTGCAGATGATTGATATGGTTACTTGAAATCGCTTTCCAATGTTAATAACCCACTTCTTTTACTTAGAATTTGCATGCAGCTGACAATGACCCCACTGCTCCCCCATACGACTCTCTACTTGTGTTCGATTATGAAGGCAGTGGCTCCGAGGCCGCATCACTCAACTCCATGAACTCGTCCAACTCTGATTTAGATCAAGATTACAGCGCTTTGAATGACTGGGGACCTCGTTTCACCAAACTGGCAGACATGTATGGAGGAAATGAGGATTAAAATGTGCAAAGCAGTGCCATTTTGATTGTAAACAGTAAACTAAAAACCATACCCGTGTATGCAGACTTTGGCATTCACTTTGTTTTTAAAGAGCTAAGACCTGCTCACAAGTTACTCCTATTGCTTTTGTGAAATTGTTCGGAAATATTTTATCTATATGTATATAGGAAAAAAAACGTATTTTTTTGCACTATTTGTGTTTTAATATTCCTGCAGTTTGTAATGCAAGAGGATCTTTATCTGCTTATTTCTAAATATAAAAAGCCTGGTATGATTCAGTATGAATGATCTTAATGTGTTGATACTTTCTAAAAGGTTTACAGACACATGACCCTTGGAAGGAAATTCCATGAAAAAATAGAATGCAATATATTTTTTCAGGAGGGGTTTCGATGGTGCGATTTGCATTTTTTCCATACATATACATATGATCACACACACAGAGTACAGTCAACATTTGGAATTTTAAGAGCTTGCTGGTCAAACTGAATAAATGTATTATAGCTGGGGTAAAAAAATCAGCTTATGAGCTAAATGGGGCACAATTTTGATATCTCTGCACTTGTATTTGACTTGGCGTGTATACTTTTGTAATAAAATATATACCTAAATATACAACAAACGTGCTGCTAGTTGTTTTCACTGTAGCTTTATCCAGATGTATCTGATATGGCTTATTTATATGTTCTCATTCTTTCCATTGCTTACCAATCAGCATTTGCTTTCATTCGGCTACTACAAGCTATATAAAGTAAATGTAAACAGGGGTCTAATTGGTTGCTGTGGATTATGCCCTAGTACAGTCTCAGATAAAATATAACAAGCCCCCTAAGCACAGTATATTCCATGATATATAAGGGTTAACCATTCTGTAATATTGTGAAAAGTGTTGTAGGCTTGGAAAAAAATGTTTAACTTTGTATTTTGATCGTTACCAGTTTTGTAATGCTTCATCAAAGGAATACATTTTCTAGTATTTGGCAAAAGCACTGCGTTGCTTTAGGCCAATATAACGTGATATTTTATTCATTCATTTTATTCATTGACGAATGCCACAAACTGTAAACTTGATAAAAACATCTTTCTGTCACTGTATACGGGCAGATTTTGGCCTAAAAGCACTTGTGTATTCAGTGTTATTCCGATGGTGCTGCCTTTTGGCACGGACATTAGGAGGCCCATTTATCAAAGGTCTAATTTCGAATTCATGTGATTTTTTTTTAATTCGAATATACTCAAGTCGAGGTTATTTAAGAAACAATTTGAATGTCTAATATTTGATCGAATGGTTCTGAACTGAAAATTTGAATCGTATATGATTTGTATTTAGTTCATACGAATCGAGTTTTTCTCAGCAAAAAAAAAAACTTGAATGTCAGGAAGGCTATTAACATCTCCAAATGGCTCAACGGACCTCTGCCTTTGACTTGTAGATGAACTCGGCAGGTTTTAGGTGGCAAATATTCAAATTAGGACTGTTTCCATGGTCAAGATGTGATCAATTTCACATTCTAATTTACTTTCGAATAGGAGGATTAAATTTCAAATGTGTGAATTTTGAAATTCGAATTTACTATTCGACCCTTGATAAATCTGTCCTTAGATGTAGGGGTAGATTTATCAAGGGTCGAATAGTAAATTTCAAAATACACACAATCGAAAGAAGAAAGCCCAAAGGGAACCAATGCTTCAAAGAAAGTCAGGGAACAGGGACCACCTTAATGAGGTATTAGATAGTAACAGAGAAAGCTCCTGTACTAGTTCACCTCAGAGGTGTGAGATAGATCTCTAGGCAACCAAAAAATAGAAGCACTTGACTCCAATGAGGACTGATAGACCGGAGTTAGCTCTCCCAGGCAATATCAACCTAATATCCCATCACCTGCATGTTACCACTAACCGCTTACTTTATACATGAATGTGAATACAACTGTACTACCTCAGCACTGTAATAAGTGAGTACAATTAATTGTGTTCAATAAAACTTTTATTGGATGGTTAAGAACCAATGGCATCCAACAACTCTTATTTGCGGCCTCGTTGGTTTAGTCCAACAACACTATCCTTCGCTCCACACATATTCACAAGGGCCCAGCTAAGCAAATAGTCACCCTGCCTAAGAGGTGTGATAGTATGCTTTTCACTATTAATAAAACAGACAAATTGCTGACCCAACACGACCCTAGCACACTGTTCCACTTCCGCTTATATACCTGCACTGGGAAGGGTGGGCAGTTGCACATCTAAAAGTAGCGCATACTTAGGTTGCGGGTAGGATGAGTGGCAGGAAGAACACGCCACGAACCACCCAAAGCCCCAATTCACTGTGCGTTTCAGCCAAAACACGAATGACCCACAGGTATCAGGCCGGCCTGCACATCACTACTGGTTAGGGTGAGAAGGGCTAAAAGAAGCCAAAGAGCAATTTGCAATACAAGACATGCAGCGTAAAACCTTCTGATAACAGAAGGTATTGACTTACCTCATGCTATACACATAGTACTGCCTTAAAACCAAAAATAAGATATTTTAAAGGGATGGTTCACCTTCAAACAACTAGTTGTTTAAGATAGATCTCCAGAATTAATTACTTTTTCCAATGACTTTGTATTTTCTATGTGTGACCATTTTTCTAATATTGAAGTGTCAAGTGTCTTTTTTTCACCTTCTGAAGCAGCCCTGGGAGGGGGTCGCCGACCCTGTACACTGTTCTAAATTGATACATTTAGTTGATACATTTCTTATTTTTGTCCCTGCTGAGCACAATCTCTGGGTTTCATTACAGGCAGCTGTTAGAATTGATACAATAGTTGCTAATACTCCAGAGATGCTGCTGAGAAATGTATCAACTAAATGTTGCAAAATTGTAACAGTTTAGAGTCTGCGCCTGAATTACTGAGCAGCCAGACCGAAACACCAGAGACACGAAACATTCAACTTTAAACTTAGATTTTGGAAAAACAGTAAAAAATAAATAATGGAAAGTAACTGGATTTCCGGGGAACAATCTAAAAACAACTGAAATGCAAAAAGTGTTTGAAAGGTGAACCACCCCTTTAACTCTCACATAAGACATTATGGGTGGAAACATGTAAATCACTCCTAAACTGTCATCCAGAACCGTTGGTTTTATAGCACAGATACAGCCTAATAATTCAGAGACACATATCTGAACTTGCAGACAGCCTGTGTCAATTTTGTGTAAAAATGAAACTGGGTAAATAAATAATCTGTTCAAAACAAAAAAATAAATAAAATGTAGTCTATAAAGGCTAGAGTGTATGGATGTTTAACATAATAGCCAGAACATAATTAACTCCTTTGCAGATCTTTGACCTCTTACATTTATCAGCGACTTTAAGGGGGGCAACATGGAACAAACAGACATTTTTTCTCCAAACAGGACAAAATTGTGTAAAATCCAAGAAAACATTTAAAATCAGGAAAAAGCACCCACTGAAATGCATTGTACATTTAAATTGGTAGGATCACAAAAAAGCAGTGTAAAATACAGGGAAACTTAATGGGAGGTGGTACTGCGCATGCCTGATTGTTTTCTATTTGAGCAGAGGCAGTGAGCATGCCCAGTAGGCACCTCTTTTAGGACTTCACAGAGAGTGAAAGAGAGCTCTGAAAGCAAAAGGCAGCGGAGCCTCACACTAGACAAGGAAGTAACTAAAAGAGCTGCACTTAAGCTGTTTGTAAAAGAGAAACTAAATAAAAGGGAATGCAAAGGTATCTTATTATGGGGTCTGTTTAGAGCAATTTTAGAGGTTTTTAAAATAAAAGGCTTACTATCCTTTGATAACAGTATTCATTACATGGTGCCTGTCTGCTTGCTGTGATTGTGTAATTCCAAAACTGTAGGAAACAAGAAATAAAAGATTTATATAGGTATGGTAAAGTTTATTTTTATTGACAAACCCAATAGAAAATAATGTGTAGGTCCCCTTTAACAGGATGGCCAGACAACATTCTTTCGTCCAAGCCACCTCAAAGAGGACATTAATTTGTCCTTTTTGGGGCAGGAGCTGATGGCAACAATAACCACTGGGCAATTTTTATTATCATTTTATGTTGTTGGAGCATGTAATATATATACAATGCACTTTAAAAAATACCACGAGATAACACATACCTCCCAAATGTCCCATTTTTAGTAGGACAATCCTATTTTTGACAGCTCAGTTGGTAGTCCCGGTTTCCTGATGAATAGTCTCAAGTTTGTCTTTAATTTCCTTCTCTGACAACAGAAAAAGATGTTTCTAAAACTTAATTAAACAAGAAACTTTTGGCAGAGAGCCCAGAAGTCTCAGCGCCTGCACTTAAATACAATTTTAGATAAGCAGGTCTCTTGCACTTTAAAGGCCAGTTTTACCTTCATTAGCAAAACTGTAATAAAACGTGACACATGAAACATGACCCTTAAACCTCCAGAACTGGTTTCAAGCTTTCAATAACCTGTCAAATTCTGTAAAAATGGACATGGTATTTATGGGATGTGTCAAAAATGTCACATTTTAGTGATATTTAACATATGAATAATATGCCTGAGCAGTGGCGTAACTGTAGCACTGGGCCCAGGAAACAGATGTGCCAGGGATCTGGCAGGGCAGGGTTGCCAGGTTGGCGGGTTTCTAACTAAATTGGGCTAGTTTTAAAAATTATTGGCGGGTTTTAAAAGCTTTGTTTTCCGAAGTCGCCCAAAGTTGCCTCACAAGGACACTTCGGCCGACTTTGGAAAACAAAGTGCTCTGATTGCTATCCCGCCAGCGGGAGGGCAGTTTGAGGAGATTAGTCGCCCCAAAGAAGAGGAGATTTGTCGACGGGCGATTAATCTCCACGAATCTGACCGTGTGTCTCTGCCCTTTGGCTGGGTTTGAAATATAAACCTGGCAACCCTGTGGCAGGCAGAGGGGGACAGAAGCAACGTGAGGGGTGGGCTGTTGTATACAAGCCGGGCCTTTCTGCAGATATTTTTTTTTTGGGGTGGGGGAAGTGTGTGGTAGTTATGGCTGCTCCTGAGTATATTTTGTACATTTTCTATTCTATCACTATATTGCAACGCCACCACCAAACTTCACTGCTTCAAATTTTTACTTGTTGGGGTTTTTATTTTTTATAATTTGCTTTCTAATAAACTACTTAGAAACAGCCGGGGTGCTCCCTCTACTGGTCACATAACTAAACTGCAGGCGTGAGAGAGCAAAGTGCAGCTGCTGCCTGTTCTTTCCCTCCAATAAAGCTTAGCCAGATGTTGACAAGCCTTTTCCGTTTCTTTTCGGTCAAGAGCTTGTAGCGACCATGAGTTTTACATTAGAGTGAAGTTCGCGTTCATTTCTCTCCCCTTAAAACGTTCCATGGTTAACTTGTCGCTTAGCAATGACGTAATAGACACGAGCCGGCAGATTCGCGAATATGGCGGCGGGCTTGAACATTAGCACAGTAATAGAGGCTATACAAGTTTTGACAGCGCCAAGAGGTGAGAGCTCGAGAGAGAACTGTGTAGCGCTAGCGCCTCTATTGAGTTGCACATTATACCGCCTGTATTATTGTCTGACATGACTATAATTTATGACAGGACTATAATCTCGCAACCAGGCTGCATGTGATGCCAGATAGTGTCCCCTGTTTAGTAGTTTCTTGGGGGTCCCATGGGAATGTTTCTGTAGATCTTGTCTGTCTGGGGATGTTGACTGTTGTAGATAGTGATAAGGGCTTAGTAAGTTTGTTACTTTCAGGTACATTTTACACATATATGGCTACTATGTCCCACAATCTGTAGTAATGATTTGCCTTTTTCTGCCATTTTATTGTAATGTCATATTTGGTGATATTTTCCTTTATTTTGACCCCGGCACCAGTCTGGACGTAAAGGAATAAACCCTATTAATGAATGATAAGCATCTTACTCCAATTGTAAGTTGTTTTAGACATGCTGAGAATCGGTGCCGCTACTTTGCTAACATTTTACTTACTTTAGTTCTTTGTGGTAGAACTGTATGAGTTCAGGAGGCTACACTTTGGATCTGTACATAGCAGGTCTATCAAAATAATCCATCCATGCCCGTACTCCTCCTTATGTTCCTGAGCTCTGAATTGTTGTATCGACAACAAGGGATACTGTCATGGGAAAAAACATTTTTTTCAAAATGAATCAGTTAATAGTGCTGCTCCAGCAGAATTCTGCACTGAAATCCATTTCTCAAAAGAGCAAACAGATTTTTTTATATTAAATTTTGAAATCTGACATGGGGCTAGACATTTTGTCAATTTCCCAGCTGCCCCAAGTCATATGACTTGTGCTCTGATAAACTTTAATCACTCTTTACTGCTGTACTGCAAGTTAGAGTGATATCACCCCCCTCCCTTTTCCCCCCAGAAGCCAAACAAAAGAACAATGGGAAGGTAACCAGATAGCAGCTCACTAACGCAAGATAACAGCTGCCTGGTAGATCTAAGAACAACACTCAATAGTAAAAACCCATGTCTCACTGAGACACATTCAGTTACATTGAGAAGGAAAAACAGTCGCCTGCCAGAAAGCATTTCTCTCCTGAAGTGCAAGCACAAGTCACATGACACATCTTTCATCTTCTCTACGTTCTGGTCCGCAAGCGATTCACTCTACTGCACATGCGCCTGCCCGCTCCCAAAGAAAAGAACACTGAAGAGGAAGATGGTCATGCTGAAAGCACTTTTACAGAAATACCACAGGCCGGTGCAGTTTTCTGCTAACAGGAAGACTGTCTCGTATGCCAGCTAAGCGATTATCATCATTGGGAGGTGCCTAAGATTTTGTCACCTCCCAGTGGTTTAACCTTTTGTTCTCTTTTAAGTGGCTCTTTGTCGAATTGACCATAGTATATGTGATAGGGACTTTTGATTGTAAGCTCCACTGGAGCTTTATAAATAAAGAATAATAATATGGTTAGAAAAAGACTAAAGGCATAAGAAAATAGTATTTTTGGATGACAGCAATGAAAGCCTACACAGGCCACTAGAGTAAATACATTTTCCCCAAAACTACACTAATTTGCATGATTATTAATTAATTTAAACACTTTTATTCTGAGAACAGAATTACTTTCTAATAGTCAAATTAAAATATTTCCTGATCCTTGTATACATGAGCAAGAGAGAAATAAGCACTGTTATTAGGGTTGTACCAAATGCATAATTTCTAGATTTAGCCAAATATTGACTCCTTTGCAAATGATCACCCAAATACTAAACTAAATCCTGATCGTCTTATTAATATTTAAGAAAACAAATCTGTGAACAAAAAAATTGTGACATGACTAATAGTTTGGGTTCAGTTCAGCTATACACTTACTCCAAAATCCCTTTACAATACAGACACTAATATATTTGTTACGGCTTTTGTCCTTGCAGATTCTGGCCAAGCCCCTCCTGAAACAGATAAACAATCTAGTCTGTTGAACACATTAAAGCTCAGTGTGTCCACCTTGGAGGAGAGGATTTCTAATACCCCAGAATGGAAGGAGTTAAATAATATGAGGATGAAGTTGATGGCACAGACCAAGTGGTTAGAAGGATGCTTCAGTAGTCCTACAGACCCACACTGGAGGTTCACGTTAGAAGCTTTGCTCTTGCTTTTGTGTTTAAAGGAATGTATGCTTGAGTTGGTTGCTTCTTTCCAGCCCCCAAAACCAAACCCCAGAACTCCTGAAGTGGCCCCAGCTTTAAGCCCAAACACACTGAGCATCTCACAACAGAAGATTGTCCAGTCTGTGTTGCAGTTTGTGGTATCTCTGGGCATCTGCCCTTATCTTCTGCCTGGTGTTGGCTTACCTATCCAACAGCGTTCAGAATTTGGCGCTCTTGTATATTCTCTTGTGAACTGTGAAACCCCTATTGTTCATACACGCAGGCTCTTTATTTCCTGTTCAGCCCTTTTGGAGGTGTCCTGTCATTCATCACTGGGGAGCATATTGTTCACACATTATCTGGGAGACCTAATGGCTGCATTATGCCAGCTTGGATTCTGTCCTTCCAAAAAAAATGTTGAGCAGAGCACCGTAGAGAAGCTAAAGGTATGATAATTTGCCACCATGCATTGCAAATGTATTATTTTAGTTTTTCTATTGGCTATAAAAGCAAAGTAAATATTTTACAATTATGCTTGATAATTTAGCTGCTGAGACTCCTCTCAGGCTACAATTCAAATGGCAAAAATGGCATAAAACTCTGGTTCCATGTGCTTTGACACCTGTCTGCTGAGTTTGTAATTGTGCCTGTGGAAAAACAAGGGGGGGGGGGAGAACCCACCAAGACAATTCTTCATATTATAATGCATTATTTAACCTTCAAATATGTATACAAAGAAAGTACTACTGAGAACATTACCCCTTTAATGTCATTTAAAGCAAGTTATTTAAACAATTTGTTTACCACTTTATTTTGATATGTTTATGGTTATATATACTTCTTTGGTATATAACAACTCTTTATTGACAACCTCAGACCATTTTTTTTATTTTGGGTCTTGAATATGCTTCCAGTGTAATAGAAGTAACCTTATGGCTTCTGCGATCCACTCTTCTGTTTTGTTCATGTTGCAGTTGATCTACTGTAGTATGGCTAGATTTTGCCTTGATACTGTGTCAAATATTTCATTTAATGGACAACTAAAGAGCCTGTTTGCCTTTATTCCAGGATCTGACAGAGTGTGAAAGGAGCCAGTGTAAGAAGTTTCTCAGAAATATCCTGGATCAGGTGTACCAGCCTCTGGTTATCAGAGAGCTGCTGCTCTTACAAGGAGGTCCAAGACAGGTATGCCTGGGAGCTTTATCACCCCAGCTGGAATGATGGTACATGTTGCTATTGAATAGATTAAGTTTCTGTGCTGTGAAATTTTGGTGAATCTTCCCTAATGCAGTGTATTAACATTTGTTGCATTTCAGGGGATAAAATCTTCTTGTAGCAAAACAACTGAGCGGGCGTCTGCCCCAGCTTGGCTGCGGCGTCTTTCTGGGCATCTGCTATCTGAGCGTTTAATGAAGCCACATGGTGTACAAGCAGTTGTAAGAGGGATCCTGGAAGGAGCTGGAGGTTAGTACCTGACAGTATGTCAAATGTTGTCAAAGAAGATACAAGAATTACATTAAATCTTATATGTTGTCATTGCTTCTGTAGTCTGTAAAATACAAAATGTTTTAATGATGCAGCTAATTGGATTGGGCCTTGCTTAGCTTCCATCTGCTATATCTTAGAGGCCTACCCTCTGTCAAACCTTTTGTCCATTGCCAATACTGTGTTTACCCTTTTTGTGTTATACTGCAAGCTCCTTTTATATAGAGCACATTTACAACCTTTTTAAGTTGCATGGGGCCATTTTTACTTTTGTAGTTTATAATAGCCAATTGGCTATTAGCCCTTTTTTTCTTTTGAGGTTTTTATCTTATTGAGAATGTATATTATGTATTAAGCTTTATTCTTGGATTCAGAATTTCATACAAAAATTGCATTATTGAGGAGCAGATCCAAAGTATGCATAAGTAAAGAGCGAGCTTCCAAAATCCTGGATTGCAGAATTGTATACAGTTGCTATGTCTTAGAAATAAGAGGGTTCTGTGTGTTACAACAGCTGGTTCAGTTGGAGGCCGTGATGCAGAATCTGCTTCCAGCAACTGGAAGAAATGTGATGCAATTGCAAGAATACTCTCTTCCTGCCCCCAGCAATCCCTCACTGTTGAGGAATATTACCAAAATATATGCCCACAGGTAACGCAACTTGAATTCAATCCACTTTTCATTACAGACCAGGTACAGTCTGCACAATGTATATATAATGTAACATGATTTAGTACCTAATTATAATTATTACAAGATATTCCTGCTAAAAGACTAAAGTAACTTGCTTATTAACATTATATTTATACTTACAGTTCAATGTTTATTGGTAAGAGCACACACAATTTTGTCTCCTTGATTTGTGAGAAAAAAGTTTAGCATCACACATGCAGACTGCCATTACCTTTAATCACAGCGTGGCTTTCGTCCAAAAATTGCTCATGTATTTATTCTCAGGTCAAAATTTTGCCCTATGTGTGCAGTTCCATTAAATTCACTGGCAGTCTGCCCTGGTCATTTCGGATGATTTTTAGCATTAGAGTGGTCTTAAACCATGATGTATCTGTGCAAAGTTTGCTGTTCTTCAGTTGTAACCAGCATTGGTATAAAAATGACATACAGCAAAACTGTATGTCTAGCTTTACTTGATACCATTCTTTTGCAAAGTAATATAAAGAGTGTACCCTCTTAAGTTAGTCTGTGTCTATGTTATAAACGCATTTTGATGTGTAATTCCATTTCTAAAGCTCTGTGAAATATTAAGTTAACCTAGAACTTAAGAAGAAATGTACAGTTAGGAATAGGTGTTTAAATAATTGGATAAAAAAATAACAGTATACAGATGTTGAAGTGACTTAAAAAAGAACATAAAAAGGCCTATATGGTATGGTAATACTGTCTTGGTGTCTCATTAAATTACTAATCGTTAAAATATATCCCTGCTCACAGGGGCGATCCTGGGCCCTCTGCCGCCTGAGGTAGCAGCAGCAGTTGCTGCCGTCCCCCCTCCCCCGTGTGCTTACCTTTTTGCGCCTGAGGGGGTCCACGAGGACAGCAGAGAGGGCCAGTACGCTAGCGCAGAGAGCCCAACTGTGCTCTCTGCGCTAGAAGAGCCGTATTTCCGGTTTGAAAACCGGAAATTCGTCTCTTAAAGTACCACCAGGAGCGGCATTTTTGCCACCCCTGGTACCTGACCCACCTGAGACGACAGCCTCAACTCGCCTCATTGTGGAAGTGCCCCTGCCTGCTCGACAATTGTATAGTCCTGCAGCGTCTCAAAACCACCTTTATATGCTCCAAATTAACTGTTAACCGGACTTTTTTTGTGCAGCACAATGAACATGGACTGATTTTCATTAAGGCTTGGGGGAGGCTAAGCCATTAAAGAGAAAAAAGTGGTAAAAAAAAAATCAATAACAAAAAACCTACAGCTTCACTGAAGGGTTTGGTATTGCTGGGTCATTGTAGTTCCTTGGGGGGGGGACTGTTGGGTTTACTTACTGTGCATAACATCCCTCCATAGACATTTGGTTCAAGCAGTAGGAGACACTAGTAAGAGACACTTGCAGCACCTGATTGGTTGCTGCTTTAAAGGAGAAGGAAAGCTACGGAGGGATTTTATTGCCAATAGATTAGCTGCAATAGTGCAAGCTAGAATGCTATATTTATTCTGTATAATGTTTTACCATACCTAAGTAAAAAGCTCTAGAAACTCTCTGTTTGTTTAGGATAGGAGCTGCAGTATTAACATGGTATGACATCACTTCCTGCCTGAGTCTCTCCCTGCTCTGGGCTCAGATTACAGTAGAGAAGGGAGGGGGAGGGGGAAGAGGAGCAAACTGAGCATGCTCTTGCCCAGGGCAATGAGGTTTAAGATGAAGGCAGGAAGCCTGATACAGAAACCCATGTGTACACAATAGAAGGAAAGAAATGCAGTGTTTCTTTTGACAGGGGACTCAGAGCAGCACCACTTTGGGGGTTTACTGGTATATTTAGATGGACCTTTCTGATAAGGCTTACTTAGTTTTAACCTTTCCTTCTCCTTTAAGGGCAGGAAGGCCCCAGAGTAACTTGAAGTACCCGACTGTACCTTGTCTTGCTGTGGGGGCTGTGGCAAGATGTGGGATTACCAGCATTTTGAGATGCAGCAGCTCCTTCACACAGCTACTAGCTGAAGTCAGCACTCTGGTGTTCATAGCAGGTTTTCACAAAAAGATCAGTGCCCCTGTTCAGGAGTCCTTGTACTTTTAATACATTTTTCACATCATGGTTCCATTAAAGGAGAAGGAAAGCCTTGCAGCACTTGGGGGTGCCAAATGTTAGGCACCCCCAAGTGATTTATTGACTTACCTGAAACCCCGGGCCGGTACTCCTATCAGCAGAAAACTGTAGCGGCCCGGGGTTATACCAGTGAGCACCACGGAGGGATCCACTTCTGTCTTCTTCTTCAACGCGTGCGCAGTTGAGCGAAATAGCTGACTGGAATATGAATAGTAGAGAGTCTGAATAGAAAGATGAGTAATTAAAAGTGCCAATAAGAATACATGTGTAGCCTTACAGAGCATTTGTTTTTTAGTTGGGATCAGTGACCCCCATTTGAAAGCTGAAAAGAGTCAAAAGAAAAATAATTCAAAACTATAGAAAAATAAAATAATGAACGGCAATTGAAAAGTTCCTAGAATTGGCTATTGTATAACATACTAAAAGTTAACTTAAAGGTGAACCACCCCTTTAAGAGTGCTTCTTACATGTAAAAGCTTAGTGTTTACCATAATAGATATATATATATATATATATGTGTGTGTGTGTATATATATATATATATATATTTATAATGTGTCCCTTTTGAAATAAGAAATGCACATTTTTATTCAATGCTAGATATATTTTTAGTTGTTTTGCTTATGTTGCCGCTTTTGGCCTTCCCAAACAAAAAAAATCACCCTCCCCTTATGACAATGAAGTGCCTTAACAAATCCATTCACCTTCATGGCTCAGTGGGTCTAATTTATCAGTTACTTAACCACATGTGCAGAGACTGGCAAAGCTACCAATGTGTTTAGCTCTGTCTCTGCAATTAGAAAAACACATCTGTTGCGGTTAAGCCAATGCAAAATTTTTGCATGATGCTGCACTGGCTGTTTCTGTAAGTAAAGAATCATAAATAATCAACTATGGTGACTGCACACCCACACACAATTGAATTGGTTTGAAAATAAAATGTAAATAGGTGAAATGATTTTGGAACGACCACTTCGCTTATTTTGCTCTTTTCTTCTGCTCCGGGCCAGATGCTTACACACAGTGAGTGAAAAGCTAATTTTTTGCTACTGTGTTTGGATTTTCACATCAGTGATTATCCCTTTCCTTCTCATTCAATCTATTGGCAATACTTGCCAAATGCATATTTTTTACAAATTAGAATATGCAGTTTTAATGAGTCCATGGCATGAAAAGAAACTACTACATGCCTTTCTTTATATAAAGGAAAATTGAATAAGATACCATTATGCCTTCTCTGCCCTGATTAGATTCTAGATCTGCTGCATATTCAGGACACTTTTACAGCACGCCAGTTTCAAAGAGTTGCCACAGAAACTTTCCTGGCAATTGGGCAGACAGAGCCAAAGCTGGCAGAAAAGCACCTAATTTTGCCTATGATAGAACCACTACTGCGATGGACCCATGCACCCCAAGGTGAGTTTCTTGTCTCCTCTAATTCACAAAAGCAAGCATACTTTTTGCTACCTAATTCTTGACAGGCTGCAGCTTTACATGCCTCTTTGAGTCTGTTGGTGAGAATAGTTCATGAAAGTAGAACAAAAAAAGAAATGTGAATGAGATCAGAATCACTTCAATGTGTAATGGCATTATCCTGTTCAAATTTCGGTCTGCTTTCTCATTCTAGAACCCCTTTGTGCTCCAGGACATATTCTGGTGGCAGAAAATGAACTTTCTCGATGTTTAGAAGATATCGTGAAGGTAAGGTATTCAATTCTGCAATGTGCTGGTCATAGATATAATGGAGAAATACAAATGGCAACAGTACAAGTAGTTACATATGTCAATGTTATCCTTTAAGACATGGGGACAAATACACTAAAGGGCAAATTTTCACCAGTGAACGCTTAGCCACACTTCGCCAGGTGTAAATTCACTTCACTAAGGTAATTCACTTAAATGCAAAGTTGCGTCTTTGTAGCCGAACACTGGCGTTAATTTGTCAGTGTGAGCATTTCTTAGCGATCTGTTGGTAGCGTTCAATTCTGCCTAGCGAAACTTTGTTAGTACGCTTACGCTGAGGTCAATTTGTAGGGCGGATACTTATAGGTCATACACACACACAGACACACACACACTGACACACACACACACACACACACTGACACACGAACACACTGACACACATACACACATATATATACTGGCTGGTTCATGTTACCCAAGTTTATGGAGGACCTGTGTTGGGAAATACGGGATTTGATCATCTGTGTGGTCTTGCCTATATAGATGAGACCACACAGACAGACCAAGACATAAATCACATATTTTGAGACACAAGTATGTATGTACTGGGGTGTTTGACGAACAAAGATTTTTAGTGAAGCAGTATTCAGTTGTATGAAATTAAATCAAATGTGAAAAACTGGCTGTGTAATTAGGTATCCTTGTAATTTTGCTAATTTGAATGCATGTAACTGCTCAATACTGATTACTGGCAACACCAAATTGATTGGATTAGCTTGTTAAGGCTTGAACTTCATAGGCAGCTGTGTCCAATCATGAGAAAAGATATTTAAGGTGGCCAATTGTAAGTTGTGCTTCTGTTTGACTCTCCTCTGAAGAGTGACAGCATGGGATCCTCAAAGCAACTCTCAAAAGAACTGAAAACAAAGATTGTCAGTATCGTGGTTTAGTCGAAGGCTACAAAAAAAAGAAGCTATCTCAGAGGTTTAAACTGACAGTTTCAACTGTAAGGAATATAATCAGGTAATGGAAGGCCACAGGCACATTTGTTGTAAAAGCCAGGTCTGGCAGGACAAGAAAAATACAAGAGTGGCATATGCGGAGGATTATGAGAATGGTTACAGACAACCCAAAGATCACCTCCAAAGACCTGCAAGAACATCTTGCTGCAGATGGTGTATCTGTACATAGTTCTGCAATTCAGCACAATTTGCACAAAGAACATCTGTATGGCAGTGTGATGAGAAAGAAGCCCTTTCTTGCCTCACGCCACAAACAGAGTCGCTTGTATGCAAAAGCTCATTTAGACAAGCCACTTTCATTTTGGAGAAAAAATTGAGTTATGTGGTCATAACAAAAAGCACTTTGCATGGCGGAAGAAGAACATTGCGTTCCAAGAAAAACACCTGCTACCCACTGTCAAATTTGGTGGAGGTTCCATCATGCTGTGGAGCTGTGTGGCTAGTTCGGGGACTGGGGCCCTTGTTAAAGTCGAGGGTCGGATGAATTCAACCCAGTATCAACAAATTCTTCAGGATAATGTTCAAGCATCAGTCACAAAGTTTGTTATGCAGTTGGGTATTCCAACAAGACAATGACCCTAAACACACTTCAAAATCTACAAAGGCAATTATGCAGTGGGAGAAGTACAATATTCCGTCACAGTCCCCCGACTTCATCATCGAAAATCTATGGGATGATTTGAAGAAGGCTGTCCATGCTCGGCAGCCATCAAATTTAACTGAACTGAACTGGAGAGGTTTTGTATGGACGATTGGTCAAAAATACCGCCATCCAGAATCAATGGCTATAGAAGGCGTCTAGAGGCAGTTACATTTTCAAAAGGGGGCTCAACTTAGTATTGCTGTAATATCTCTGTTGGGGTTCCCAAATTTATGAACCTGTCTAATTTTGTTATGATGCATATTGCATATTTTCTGTTAATCCAATAAACTTTGTCACTGCTGAAATACTACTGTTGCCATAAGGCATGTTATATATTAAAAGGAAGTTGCTACTTTGAAAGCTCAGCCAATGATGAACAAAACTCCAAATAATTAAGAGGGGTTCCCAAACGTTTTCATATAACTGTATGTCTTTATTAGATATGTTGGTTCAAATGCTTGCAGTGGATTATTTTTCTCCAAGGAAGCAAAATAAAGACAGAAGAGATCCTCTAATGCCCTAGAGCCCACCCTAAAACAAATGTGGCATGCCCCTGAAATTGGTTTAAAATTGGTAAAAAAATCTTCAATAGTTAGGACTTTTGAAGGCAATCTCGCTTTAAAATATGACAAAACGTCAACGTTTTTTAGCACTTTAATGAGTTTCCAGCATACAGGATATGTTGTCACTGACATAAGATTGAGGAAGATGTTGCTTTTTTTTAATAAATTTTACAGAACGTTACTTCTTTCGCCAGAGTTTCCTTCGCCACCGGTCTCTTTCGCTAGCAAATTTTCGTCTACGATTGTTAGTAAATTAGTGATGTCCCTGCGGATGAGATATCTGGCGAATTTTAGCTAGAGATGGCTACTTCGCTCTTTAGTAAATCTGCCCCTTTATCTTTTTAATAATACATTGTAACAGAGGTAATTTAATATATACATGAAAATATTAGGTGTTGTATTAAGTACATGTACATAATTTCTTCACCATGAAGCAAACTGTGCTGGCTATGGGATTACATTCTAACTGCAACCAAATGTTTGTGTAGCTATGTGATTATATATATTTGGCAGAAAATAATGTAATGTTGCTAAATTTCTGTTTTTTCCAGGTCTTTGTGGTAGGAAACAAACCCACCCCAACTCTGCTGCATCATACTAATCAAATTCTCTCTGCCATCTTTTCCTTGCATTGTTTTGCTCGGCAAAACGTGTCGCACTTACGGTAAGAAAAAGAAAAAACACAAAGACAGTAAAGCTGTGTGCTTAATCTTTGTTTCATCAATGTTTGGGAAACTTTAATGGAGCTACTATACTATATACTGTATAACAGCATCTTCAAACAAAATGATGCGATTTGATGGGAGTCGATATCCTCTTTTTTTTTTTTCTCACTCTCTCACTCTCTCACTCTCTCTCTCTCTCTCTCTTTCCTCAAATCCAGACCTATACTGTGATCTCCAGATGTTTTTGTTCATATCCTATATTTGATTATTTAAACATTCTGGTTCCTTTAGTTCCCCTTGCCAAGATGTCTTGCTTTGGTACCTGGACAAGTCAGAGAGAGAATCTGCACTCTCATCACTGGCAGGGTTGTCTGCGATTGATACTTCATTACCCACTCTTCCCAACTATCTTCAGATTAAGCCAGCCAGTCATGGAGGAGCAATGGTATACGTGAAAGAAAAGTACATGTAAGCAATCCGTTCATTGTTATATAATAGTGAGAAATTGAGAAAGGGCAATTACAGCCCGAAACATGTTGTGTATAGCAGCTTAAATAAATATTAACCACAAGCAGTTAATCTGCGTCTGAGTGCTCTCCTCTCTCCTACTGAAAGTTTAATGGTTTGGGATGTTCGGTACATCTGCTCGGGAGGATTGATGCATTCATTCATCAGGTGCTAATTGGCAGAGCGCGGATTCCCACCTCCACTATATAATAGTGATATTAATAGATCTAACTGACCCTGCGAAAAAGATCATGTTACCTAAAGTGTTGAGGGATATGGTGCCCGCTAACTTCAATTATTGTATTTGAGAATGTATATATTTTTCCACTAGGTGGTAGCAAACACATTCATTATGATAGTGGAAGCATTTTGACTACACTATCTTAGCCAAGACTCTGCAACTGTTTGGGCTGCAGGATTTTCTATAATACAGTGGATATGTTTGATAATTTTAGCTTTTTGTCAAAAGATGGGGGTAATTCTCATTTGCCCCGGTACACATTTTTCATAAAACAGAAACTGTGTTGGGTGGTATTTATTCATGTTTGTGCTATGTATTGCACTTTTGTACACAGTCTAATGTTCTTATGTTGTGATGTCAACAGTATAAGTTTGCCATTTTCAAAATCATGCCACTTTATTTTATTTTTAAACATTTTAAACCTTGTTTTGAATTATCATTTTTGTACTTTATTGTATTATGTGTGTGCTTTATATTAACTACTATACTACAACCTACATCATACCTTAGTTAATTCATTGTAAAGTTGTTCCTTTGAAGTACCTGTAGTGCCTAATATCAATGCGACTGCACAAGTACTGAGATATCATTGTAATATACTCATCTCCCCACTGCGGGCATCCTGACCATTAGGCTTAATACGGTCCATATCTAGCTGCCCTGATTATACTGATGTCTGAATTGTGATGCTGACATATGATTGAAATTCTACTTATGTTCTAAAATTAACTGACGTTCTGTAAAAATAACTCACCATTGCTACTTCTAGTGCTGATGAAGATGATGATGATGATGTTCTTTACGAGAAAATGTCACGGGAGCAGTGGAGAACAGAGTGTCTGGTGGAACTGCTTTCTGTCAGTCCCAGTAGAGGTTTGGCTGCTGATTTCTTTCTACTGTGCCTTAAGGTAATGCCATATCTAAAAACGTCATATTTGATAAATAGAGACATTCATCTTGTGCCTCCTTCTTGGATGCATGCCCATTTTAATATATATCCAGATTTGGATGCTGTCTTTAATATTATTGGATCTGTGCCTACATGCTCAAAACACTGCCAAGGACATGCAGTTCAAAAATGAGTTTCATTGTATCTATTTTGTGCTGCAACTTGGATATTTCATGTTTTATGTACAAATTGGACATGACTGGGTTAACAGCCACCTTTGTAAGTATGTGGGTCATGGGGATGTGTTTTGTTGCTGGGAGGTACAAAAGTGCCTCCTTTAGCAGATCCTCTTTTAGTCACAACATAACCAAAATATCAATCAATTTTGCGGTCACATGGAAATAGAGGCCATTTAAACTCATGGTGCTATGTGTATCTGAAAAGTCCTTCATTTAGCTGCATATGTTTTATTAAAGTGGGTTGAAACTTTATATTCAATTGTTGTATTTTATCACTGCCAAAATATTTTTGAAGATAAGCCATTATTTTACAGTTTGGGTAGATTGCAGAAAGGGGATCAGTAATGTGTTTTCTTCTTGGATCAGGGCTTCTGTCATTTGCCCACTTTTTTAAGTTATTTCTTAGCACTGTTATTTTTGCTGAAAACTTTCCCTATTATTGCAGATGGCAAAAAAATTACCCAAGGAGATGAAATACATACAATTTGGTTCCAATACAGAGATTAACAACGGTAGAGAATTATAGGAAATATAAGGGTCTCTAGCAAGAATTATAAGGCTATGCATTCTGAGAATAAACATATACACGTAACTCACTGTACGCCATTTCTGTTTTGAACCAACAATATCCAGTTGTTATTTCTAATAATAAAACAGGCATGAAGACTGAAGCATACACATACATGTGTATAAATCTTTTGGACAATAATGGCCAGCAAATTGAATAAACAACCTCTGTTACTATAAAATCATAACAGGGTTACGGAGAAGAGGTGATTTAAGTTTATATGGTAACCTCAGTAAATATGTTAATAGAGGATTTCTGTGACTAGAGGGAATTAAAACAAAATTATCCAAACAAACTAATGGAGTCACCATGAGCACAGCAGAAATATGGTATTCTATGCCAGGCGTAGCTGGTTAATGTAAAGCGATACCAACACTAGAAAGTAAACCTTTTTTTTCATCTATCTAGACTATTTACATCGTCTTTGCATGATATTTAGAACTTTGTAATAAAAGTATGTTCCCAATGCTTTTATGTTGCGTGTATATATATATATATATATATATATATATATATATATATATATATATATATATATATATATATATATATATATATATATCTCTCCAAAGGTGCACTCCGTTGACTTGGTAGAAACCTGGGTGCCAGCCATAAAAAGGTAGATATTTGCGATAAAGAGCAACACTCACAGGATTGTTTTCAATGCAGGCAAACTGTATTTATTCCACTCAACGTTTTGATCCCCCACAGGGATCTTCGTCAGGAGTTTGTAATCTCCTGACAAAGATCCATGTGGGGGACTGAAACGTTTCTTTTTCGCAAATATCTACCTTTTTATGGCTGGCACCCAGGTTTCTACCAAGTCAACGGAGTGCACCTTTGGATTTGAGATATATATATATAGATATAGATATAGATATATAGATATATCCAGGAATAGACTCCATTATAATTAAATAAATTATTTTTTTAAATGATCTCCCTTTTCTCTGTAATAATAAAACAGTACTTGATCAAAACTAAAATATCTTTAATCCTTATTGGAAGTAAAACCAGCCTATTGGGTTTGTTTAATGTTTACATTATTTTCTAGTAGTCTTAAGGTATGAAGATCCAAATAACAGACTCATTACCCATGATAATAGGTCCCATACCTGAATGAATATATATACACACACATATATACATAATATATACATTATATGTACATATACATGTCAAAAGGAGTGTGGGTCCATTTGCTATGTTTTGGGAGGCAACTATATATATATATATATATATATATATATATATATATATATATATATATATATATATATATATATATATATATATATATATATATATATATATATATATATATATATATATATATATATATACAAACACGTGTATAAATATATATATTAGTTGCCTCCCATAACTTACTTTGTATCCATCCTGTCCGGAAATCCTCTCAATTTCTTGAAACGGAGAAAGCAAATAAAAGACAGGAGATACAGATAGAATAAAGCCAGAATTAATTGGGTAATACAGTGGCTGTTGGGTGTGTGCAAGAGATCAAGCTAAATGTCTTTTCATAAAATATAATTGGCTGGGTATCCATTCCATTACAGAGAAATGCGTCTGAGGAAATTGGCTCTCATCCACAATGACTACGTGTAGTTCCAGATTTGGTTAAACTCGTGTTCCCAATTACTTTAGTATGCTCGGTTTATCCCCTGTACTTATTAAAATGTAACCTCTAAATCTAAAATGAGGTGTTTTATAGGGTATTTTTTCTACTTTAAAGTGTACTGAATTATATTTTTGTAGTGATTTTGCAATATTTCAGCTGTAGGCTACAAAAATGCACACTGAGAAATGTAATCCCAGTCTTAAAGCATCTCTGACTAAATATATGTAATGTTGGAATAGGAATACAGCTATATTGTTTTTATGATAGACGTGTACTCCCCAAACCTACCCTGATGCATTATCAACAGTGAATGCTTTGTGGCTACAATGAGCAGCCACACAGATGGGTCAGTAATTGGATTGACAGTTCTTCCTGGTGCACCTGTGCTACTGATTGATCCATCTGTACTTACTACAGTTTTTGTCCACACTGCTCTTCTTTTATCAATATAACACAT
This sequence comes from Xenopus laevis, assembly GCF_017654675.1. Classification (NCBI taxonomy): domain Eukaryota; kingdom Metazoa; phylum Chordata; class Amphibia; order Anura; family Pipidae; genus Xenopus; species Xenopus laevis. The sequence goes on along the minus strand of NC_054377.1, from coordinate 55,273,724 downwards.
TGTTTTTATTTTAATATTAGGGGCTTTTTTATATAGTGGTATGTGGGAAAACCGGGCTGCCATTTTCGACCTTTCTGTGTGCCCCTATTATTTGTATATACCCACTTGAGAATCACAGATTAGACACAAGGAAGGCCATCCTATCACGTAATTTAAATGTCTAGAGTGTTAGACTATGCAAATTCTTGAGACAGATCGTCTTTGCCTTTATTAATGAGTGTTTTCTGGTGTTTTCAGAAGCTGATCCCCCTCAGTGTGGTTAAGGACAAAGAAGAGCCCGCTTCCTGCCATGGTATTAATCTACTGGATCTGGAGAGGATGCTTGCCATGTCTCATGAGTCACAGGAGAAGCAGCTGCAGTTACTGCAAGTTCTGTCCGTGTTGTGTGAGAAGATATCTGACTCCATTTTTACTGATATTCAGCAGGTGAAGAAAGAATCAAAATCAGCTATAACAATACAGTAGTAGATTCTAAATGCTTACTATTTCATATCTTCACACAGGTTGTAGAATTTGTGTATGTGACTTTGGAGCGGGCTAGTGCCAGCTTAGCACTTTCCCAAGCTGGCACCTTAGCTGCACAGACATTAAGCATGGCAATGGGACTGGTGGCTGCTATGCTAGGAGGAGCAGTTACGGTAAGTAGAACAAATAGTGGCAGCTGGTGTGCTGTTGAGTTGGTATGTGCTCAGGAACGAGGGCTGAACCTAGCCATATTTCCCTACTTCCCTACTTCCTTACTTGCTGATACATTTGTGCTTTTGCCAGAATCTTTACTCAGAGGGAGAGGTACCAAGCTAGAGGTGAGTCAGAGAAATTGGTGGCATGAACTAACAAGATCCGCTAAGATCTTTGGTTAGGAAAGTGTGTCATCTATACCACTCACTAGGGAGGGTTTTCCTTCTTATGCAAGACAAAATACATTAAAACATCAATTGTACATACTCTCATTTTGCAATTTCCCTTATTGTACACCATTTTTGTGGTTCCTCTGCATAGTGCATTTCCCTGATTTTACATTTTCCTGGATTTTGCATAATTTTTTTCTTTTCCCTTGAAAAATGTAAAATTGGGGTTCTACTGTATACATAAGTGCATTAAATGCCACAGTGAGTCACTGCTGTCAGTTGACTCTTACATTGAGCTGTTGGCGGTCATTCACCTTATCATTTGAAACATATTTTCCAGTGTTATTGTTGTGGCTTTTATACTTCATTGGCGTTTGTGGGCATCTCTGCGGCATGGTATGCTTCTCTGACCATTTACATCCACATAAAAGAGAAAGATTGTAAATCCATACCCATATAGACAAAATAACATTTTGTCTTGTTAAATTTATACATTGCTTTGATCTTTGTCTGATTAATGCTATATAACATAAACCTGTTCTTCTTTCCTAAATATGGGCCCACATACTGAGTGTACATTGCACACAGAATGGCAACTGCACTTCCGTATTCCTCTGATTACATAGCATAGTACGCGGTTTTTGTGGAGACAGGAAGACAAGAGCCCTTTATAGAAGAATGCTAAAGACCTGTGCTATATTTTAGCCCTTTATGTTCCTCATGTGGAAAGCTGAATATTGTGTGCTGTACCCACTACACAAACGTATACTATGGGGGATGAAAAATGTTTTGTTTGAGGAAACATTCCTTTGTCATGTCTTATAGGCATCTCCATTCCTTTGAGTTGAGTATGCCAGTCATGAATGTGTTCTTGACTTTCTCAGATTTAAAGGGATCTGTCACCCAAACAAACAAAAAAATCTGTGTAGTAAATGTCCTTTTTATTAACTCTATAACAGGCATGGATGATTAATCATCCATGCCTGTTATAGAGTTATTGAAAAATCTCCGCTCTCAATCATATGTTGCCTGCTCCACTTCTATACTTCAATCATAGAGGCTGGGCTGGCTATTACCTTCGCTTTTCATTCTGCACTTCACAGATGTCACTTCATTACCCACCCTCTCTCCTTAGGTTTGGGGCAGAGACACGCTCAGATTCGGGGAGATTAGTTGCCCAGCGATAAATCTCCTCTTCTTCGGGGTGACTAATCTCCCCAAAATGCCTCCCGCTACAATGTAAATTGTCGGCAGGATGGCAATCAGTGTGCTTCATTTTCCACTGTCCCCCGAAGTTGCCTCACCGGGAAACTTGGGGCGACTTCAGAAAACAAACAAAATGATTCTAGCTGACGGAAGACAATCATAGCAAGCAGGGTGGCACCATTTTGTAAAAACTCTTAAGACAAGCTGGTGCCACTGGCTACACAATTATACACAGTAAGGGCAGAGACACTTGCTTAGATTCAGGGAGATTTAGTCGCCCAACGATAAAGTGCCCCTTCTTCGCGGGCGACTAATCTCCCCGAATCTAAGCAAGTGTCTCTGCCCTTACTGTCTATAATTGTGTAGCCAGTGGCACCAGCTTGTCTTAAGAGTTTTTACAAAATGGTGCCACCCTGCTTGCTATGATTGTGACTTTCAAGATGAAAGGAAACAAAAATTTAAATAATTTATGTAGTGTAAATTGGGATTAGTTTGTTTGATAAACACAATAGAAAAGGATTCGGAATTATTTGAGATCTTATGGGCCCACTCTTACCGTTATTATAAGGTTAAGGGATTCACGCTTATATTGTAGAGGTATGGGACCTGTTATCCAGAATGCTCTGGACCTGGGGTTTTGATAATGGATCTTTCTGTAATTTGGATCTTCCTATCTTATGTCTACTAGAAAATCATGTAAACATTAAACAAACTCAATAGGCTGATTTTGCTTTCAATACGGTTTAATTATACTGTATCTTCGTTTGGATCAAGTACAAGCTACTGTTTTATTATTACAGAGAAAAAGGAAATCAATTTTTAAAATCTGGATTATTTGATTATAATGGAGTCTATGGGAGACAGCCTTTCCTTAATTCGGAGCTGGATTTCTGGATAACGGGTTAACGGATAACTGATCCTATACCTGTACTGATATTTGGCCATGATGAATTTCTGGATAATATGGGATTATTAAATTCCGTTTGTGAATTTCTGTTTTTACAGCTAACATCCAGTGATTTTGAGCACTTAAAGAAGTTACTGCCTATGCTGGAAAGAGTGTCTCTCTCACACTCAGATCCAGTTATACAGGAGCTGGCCAAAGACTTGCGGATCAGCATAGCAACGCATTGTGCCGTTCAACTTCCCAACAGGACATTTCAGGATAAAGCCACAGCCCGTACAGGAGAGAACAAGCAATCAAAGCATGAAACAAAAACAACCAATCCAGTTGCTGATCTGCAGAACTTCAAGGAGATCCTAAACTCGGCTGATGATTCTGACATCCCAACAAGGGCAGCTGCTCTGCGTACCTTAACACGCCTTTTGGAGCAGAGAAACCCCCTGGCACTGGAGCACAATGAAAAACTATTGCAGGTAAGTGGTAACTCCAGCACTTTTTGTTTCTATTGAGAGGACTTTTTCTTTACTGACATTTAATGGTTACATTTTGTTTCAGGTATTCGTAGAAAACCTGGAACAAGAGGATTCCTTTGTGTATCTATCAGCAATACACGGTAAATAGCTACACCACATTCAGAATAAATCCTTGTCAACAGAGAAACAAAGGTTGGCCTTGAAGGGTTTGTTCACCTTTAACTTTAGTTTTAGTATGATGTAGAGAGTGCTAATCTGAGGCAATTTGCAATTGTCTTCATTTTATATTATTGGTGGACTTTGAATTATTTAGATTTTTGTTCAGCAGCTCTCCAGTTTGTAATTTCAGCAGCTATCTGGTTGCTGGGTTGCAGTTTACCCTAGCAACTAAGCAGTAGTTTGAATGTGAGACTGAATAAGAGAGCACCTGAATAAAAAGATAATAATAATAAGAATAAAAAAGAAAGTAAAAATAAAATAAGAATTGTAGCCTCACACCGTGGTCAGTTTTTGGCTGTCCGGATCAGAGACCCCCATTTGAAAGCTGGAAAGAGTAAGAAGAAGAAAGCAAATAATTCAAAAACTATTTTAAAATAAGCAAAAACCAATTGAAAAGTTGTTAAGAATTGGCCATTCTATAACATACTAAAAGCTAAGATAAAGTTGAACTACCCAGAGCTGTTGGAGTCTGGAGCAATTCTGGGTATCTGGAGTCAGTCACCAAAAATTTTCAGACTCCTAATAACTTTAAATGCAAGCACTGAATGTAATCAAATCAGATTTAAGAGCATCTATGAAGGAGGATATGGCAGAAGAAATTCTATTTCTAAGAACAATACTTTTGTTCATTTTGGATTGTATTTAGCAGCTATTCTACAGCTATATGCCAAGCTGAATCAATATATAAGTTGTTTTAGGTTTTCCAATTGTTTTTGGTTTATATAGTTTAACTTTGATTTTTGTTTAGAATTACCAAATGATTTGGTCTATGTTTTGAGCTTTGGCAGTTATAAAACGCATTATATGTTGTATAATTAACTTCTTTCAATTAACATAGAAAATACATTAGTATATTAATGAATCAGTAAAAACAAAAACTGAAAGTGTATCAAAGTAATTAAATTTAATGTACGGTCGCTGTGCATTGGTAAATGCTATGTGTTTGCTTCACACACTGTTTATATAAACAAGCTGCTGTGTAGCCATGGGGCAGCCATTTAAGCTGCTGGAAAGAAAGGAGAAAAGGCACAGGTTACATAGCAATTGTATTGGACAGAGCTTATCTGTTATGTCCCTTTTTTCCAGCAGATTGAATGGCTGCCCCATGGCTACACAACAAGCTTGTTTATACTTGTCTATATAAATTATAGTAGTCTTTCTGAAGCAAACATATAGCTTTTACCATTGCAGTGCAACAATACATTATATTTTAATTGCTTTGATACACTTTCAGTTTTTGGTGTTACTGTAAACGGAGGATTCAAAGTCAAAGGCTTTATGTACTGACTCCACAACCCTGGAACCTTTTTAAGCATACACCTTTCTGCAGTCTTAATACTCCCCTATTAAAAAGTCTTCATGCTCTGCCTCTGTTTGCACAGGTTTCTTCCTGCAGAAGCATGCTGGGAGGTTTATCTATAGTAAGGGCAGGGACACACGGGCAGATTCAGAGAGATTTAGTCACCTGGCGACTAATCGCCTCTTCTTTGGGGCGACAATCTCCCCAAACTGCCTTCCTCCGCCTGCTATAATCAGAAAACGCCAGCGCAATGATACTCGCGGCGCTTCGATTTCCGAAGTTGCCTCACAAGGAAACTTCGGAAGGTGATTTTTCATTTTAGCATAGGGAAGGTATTTCAGGCAGATTGTCGCCCTGAAGAAGAGGCGATTAGTCGCCAGACGACTAAATCTGCCCGTGTGCCCCTGCCCCAATAAGTCAAATCAATGCTGTATTTTCTGTTTCCATGAAGATGTTTCGCTAGTCATCCAACTACAACCTCAAATATATGTTATAACAATTTTCAGAATTTTGCATGTAATCTTTCTAGCAGCTTTTATGTAAAGCAACTTGCACTCGTTTTCTTGGTTCTTCTAAGTGCAGGGCTCTAGAGAATAAACCGATAAGAGAGCCCCAGAAGGGCCCACAGGTGGATGAAAGAGTGCCTGTTGTATGACTGTTCAGACAATGTGGCTTGTGTTATAGGGTCTTATCAGACGGAAAATGGGAAGCCCCGAGTAAAGGGCATCCTTTGATCTAAGCGTTGAGAGGTGCCTACTAATCATTAATAAAGTGCTGTCAGATAGGGGTCTGCCTTCAAAGGAAACAAGCCAGGCACAGTATGAAGCACAGGCAAGGCAATATCACATTACATTTATGTGGAGCCTCTTCCTGCTCTAATTTTCTTTTAATATAGAACAATTATTGAATTACATCTTGGTATGCAAGGGTTGGTAACAAGTCTCTGGAATTTTGTGACCTGGTTATTGATATCTCTGTGTTATCATATGTGGGAAACATCTATAAAACCTAATGGATAATGCTAATAAGATCACTCTATAGTGTAATGATGTGCTGGGAGGAGCTGTCACTGCCAGTTTGTCTCATCCATGGACCACAGGCTGTATACTGTAAGTGGCCCATCAAATACAGAGTCAAAAGTTGGCAACTGTGCCTAAAGAGCACTACAGCTGTTAGAGGACAGCCTGGTATATAATATCAAGAGAGCTTGGCTTCACCCTTGGCATCATGTCATCTGTCATGATTTTTTGATGTTTTTTATTTCTAAATTACACTGTTTACACTGCAAATTCACGCTACCATGTAAAATGTCATTCTTGAACCAGCAAGTGTATTTTTTTCTTAGTTGTAATATTGGTATGTAGGCAGCCATCTCAGGTCATTTTGCCTGGTCATGTGCTTTCAGAAAGAGCAGAACTGCTTTCTGGCAGGCTGTTGTTTCTCCTACTCCGTGTTACTTAATGTGTCTCAGTGGAACCTGGATTTTACTATTGAGTACTGTTCTTAGATCTACCAGGCAGCTGTTATCTTGTGTCTTGGTGCTGCTATCTGGTTACCTTATCATTGTTCTGTTGTTGAGCTGCTTAAGGGGGGAGGGAGGGGGTGATATCACTTCAACTTGCAGTACAGCAGTAAAGAGTGACTGAAGTTTATCAAAGCACAAGTCACATAACTGGGGCAGCTGGGAAACTGACGATATCTCTAGCCACATGTTAGATTTCAAAATTAAATGTTAAAACATCTGTTTGCTCTTGCTCTTTTGAGAAACGGATTTCAGTGCAAAATTCTGCTGTTGCAGCACTATTAACTGATGTGTTTTGAAAAAAACATTTTTCCCATGACAGTATCCCTTTAACATGACCATCAGAAGGAACTCACTCTATATAGCAGCGATGCATAAATTCCCCAGCGTTTGCTATTCATTGCAGTATTAAACTACTAGGCAATTTCCAATGAATCGCACTGCAGTGGAAATGACTTCAGAGTATATTTACGTATAATAGTGCAGCCACTATAAGTCTTAATTGGTGAGAAAACTCAAGTTCCATTCACTTGTGTTGCTGTAGTTAGAATCCTGCTTCAGTCAGGCCACACTGTGTCATTATACCAGTGCTAAACTATAGGCACTTGCCTAATGCTATGGTACTGCATCATTCAGCCTCTCACTCATTGCAGGAACTGAAACTTTGTCCTGGATCTACAACAGTCTTTACCATTCATTTATCATATGTGCAGATCCACAGACTTACATTTATATTAATTTTGTATTCATATATTTACAGCATTAGCACTTTTTTTGTTCTTAATAGGTGTTGCTGTTCTTTCTGGAGAAATTCCTGAACATGTATTGCCTGTCCTACTAGCACAGTATGGGAACACTGCCCCTACTGAAAACAAAGTGCATTCGCCTGAGACCAAGATAAAAGTAGGGGAGGCACTAATGAGATGCACAAGAGCATTAGGTGAGTAGGACTGTTTGTTGATATTCTCTCTGTTTGGGAAACAACCTGCAAAGGGGTTACATTAAACATGATGTGTGTGTGATCTCTCTCATTTGAGTGTAATATTTGTTACTTGGTGATTTCAGAGAATGACAAATACGAGGATATATTACACTTCACTAGGCACTTGTACAAACTTGTTACCTTTAATGGAGAAGGAAAGTCATTTTACCTTGGGCACCCCAGGTGGTTATATTTACTTACCTGACACAACGGAGCCATCGTCTTCTTCGCTTCTTAATTTTTCAAATTTCCCGGGGCAGACGCATGCACAGTAGAATAAAGTAGCCAGCTTTTTTTTATTCTACTGGGCATGCTCAGCTGCAAGAAAGAAGAAGATGCAGGAAGAGGATCTCTCCGTGGTGCTCACTGGTGTATCCCCGGGCTGGTGTAGTTTTCTGCTGATAGGAGCACCGGCCTGGGGTGTCGGGTAAGTAAATACAATGACTTGGTGGTTCCTAACTTTTAGCACCCCCAAGCACAAAAATACTTTCCTTCTCCTTTAGCTGTAATGTCATGACTGTTTCTGCATTCTGCTGCTGCTTCCCTCCAACCCAGTGCTACTTTCTATATCGGGCTGACATGGGCCCCATTGGCTGGTCCTCACAAAAGAACAAATTGCCTTTGCGACATATAAATAATCACATATAAGGTCAATTAAGGAACATTATTTTCAGGTTCTAAGAATACATTTTGTTGATAAGCTATAATTATTTTCTTGAGACTTAAAAGCCCCCCACACAATAAATAGCATGATTGAATCACATTAATAAACGTATAATACTTTAATTCAAGAAATTAGTTGTTTGCGTTTTAAATAGTCTAACCTAGGGGAAGTCTTTAGTGCAAGATTTTCATCAGTGACATATTGTCTATGCTTCATAGAGTAAGCTCTGCTCACTAGGTCCAAATTATGTCTAAAGTAGTCTAGGGCAAGATTTAACCAGCAGATACAGTTAGGTCCATAAATATTTGGGCAGACAATTTTTTTTTTTCTAAGTTTGGTTCTGTACATTACCACAATGAATTTTAAATGAAACAACTCAGATGCTTAAAACATAGAGCCAAAGCAACACAGGAGTTTATTAAAGCAAAGAAGTGGAATATTCTTGAATGGCCAAGTCAGGCCAGTCTGCAGTAAAGTCCTGGCAGAGCATTGAAAATGAGGAAACCCAGAATCTGGTGATGTCCACGAGTTCAAAACTTCAGGCTGTCATTGCCAGCAAAGGGTTATATAGTGGATATCAGATAACACCATTTTGTTCTACAGAGCTTATCTGTTATCTGCTGTGTAACTTTTCTCCTTTGAATGGCTGCCCCCATTGCTAGACAGCAGCTTATTTATATAAACAATAATAGTGTTTCTGAAGCAAACACAGCAGTTTTACCAGTGCAGGGCAACACTGCATTATATTTTTACTACTTTAAAACACTTTTATTTTTTTTATGTCACCGTTCCATTGAGCTTGTATTGTTCTGTTTTGCCATTTCAACTTATATGTTGTACTTGTTGCTCAGTTTGCAGATTTTATGTATATTCGCTGCACTAACGGCCCCCACGGGCCGAGTCGGCAGATCTTGATCGGGCAGGTTAAAAAATCCTTTTGGATGACAGCCGCATCTGTGTGTCTATTCGGTCCCGCGATCCGACCGCCCGATTGGATCCATTCTGATCCAATCGTTGGGCCCTAGGGCCCACGATCGGATCAGCCCGATATCGCCCACTTCAATGTGGGCATATCGAGGAGAGATCCGCTCGTCTGGCGACATCGCTTATGGCCACACGGGCGGATTCGGGGAGATTAGTTGCCAGGTGACAAATCTCCTCTTTTTAGCGGCGACTAATCTCCCCAATCTGCTTTCCCCTGCCTTCCACCGGCTAAAATGAAATCGCCTTGGGGGCAGGCACTCGGAGCGCTTTGTTTTCCGAAGTCGCCCGAAGTTTCCTCATGAGGCAATTACGGGCGACTTTGGAAAACGAATTGCTCCGAATGCCTGCCCCAGGTCGATTTTCATTTTAGCCGGCAGTAGGCAGAGGAAAGCAGATCGGGGAATTTAGTCGCCGCAAAGAAAATTTAGCAATGTGAGCAAGACTAAAATCTAAGGGAAGAACCCTCACATGTAGTGAATTCATGAATAAATCATCCACAGACTGTAGAGGAAGACTGAGTTTTCTGTCCAGATAAACCAGTAGCAACAAAGTCACTGCTTTATTAGCAAATCACTATTGCTTAGCATAGCAGCACCTGTAGCAACTTCTGTCAGTTCCCAGGGTTTACTGTGTTACTTTCACAATTGTGACTTTCGCAATGTATCCCTCTCAGTAATACAGAATAATAGCAACGTGCAGAGTGCTCTGTAAACTAATTAGTAAAATTACAATGGCCTGAGGCTTCTTGAGTATAGGAGGAAGCCGTACAGTTCCCAGAGTTATTGCTTTCATCACTGAGCATAGATGCTGCTTCCTGGGTGTGTAACCCACACGAGGATCATCCATCAAGCTCACTGAGCTGGTTTGGGAACAGACCTTCCTGTGCAGAAAGATCATTTGCTAATAGTGATTATAACTGGAGACATCAGTATAACTCATGCTTCATGGCATTTTTTTGTGGTTTGTGTTTGCTGTGTTTACTGCTGATCCATAATAATCCAAAAATACACTTCTTATTCAACTGCTGCAATCTATATGGGCCTGTCAAAAAAAGGGCCAAAAATGCTGGGATATAGCCCCCAACTCCAAAGGGCACCCAAATCAAAAGTCCAAAAATATATTCCCAGTCAAATCTCATGATTTGAAAGCTGGGGATTCATTATTTCTAATAATTCAAAAATGATAATGGGCTCAAGGCACATAATGCAATAAACATTTAGTAAAAATGATATTTAAAGCTTTAAACATGACTCTGTATTTGTATGTCATCAGATTTTTGTATACACCCTCGTGCTATGGAATACGTTGCCTCTTTGTAAATAATTCTTGATATTGGTGATAATACTGTATCATATAATAAGCACAATTTCTAAGGGAAGGTTTAATATGAAGCCTGTGTCTTTTTTAACAGTATTATTGAGGTATTTTTATCAGCATCATTTGCTGGTTTATTTATTACTACATCCATTAGAGTTACAGTGTACTTTACAATTATAAGGAAGACACTTGTTTATCTGAAATAATGGATTACTACTTTAAGGGGCAGATTTATCAAGGGTCGAATTTCGAAGTGAAAAAAACTTCGAAAATCGAATTAGGGTAGTCCGACATTCGAAGTCGAAGGGTTTTTAAAAAAAATCCTTTGACTTCTCAAAACTTAGCCAAATACTGGCTATAGGTTCTAGGAGGTCCCCATAGAAATTCGGCAGGTTTAAGGTGGCGAAGTCGAAGTTTTTTTATGAGACAGTACTTCGATTTTCTAATGGTCGAATATGTGAAGTATTTTCAATTCGAATCGAAGTCGAGTTTGGCCTATTCGATGGTCAAAGTACCCAAAAACGAAGTTTTTTAATTCGAAAATTCACTTCGACCCTTAGTAAATGGGCCCCTAATTGTACACAATGCTTATATTTATTAATAAATAAATGTTCTATGACTTGTTTTTATTTGATTTTAGCAATGACCCATGCTTTGTACTTTGTGCAGGTAATCTGGTGTTGCGGTACAAAGACTCCCTCATCCATGCCTTCCTGAGAGGCTCAAAAGATCCAGACAGCTCTCTGAGGGCCAGCAGCCTTTCCAACCTTGGGGAACTTTGTCAGCATTTGCAGTTCTCTCTTGGCACAGTTGTCCATGAGGTAAATATTTAGGCTTTCGTTTCCATCATTAGCTAACACGGAATGGGTTGGCAATAATATGGCATCTTTATCCCTCTCCATACTGTAGATTAGCTCCTGCTTATGTGCTGTGGTAAGAACTGACCCAGAAGCACAAGTGAGAAGGGCCGCCATTCACGTTGTGGTGTTGCTTTTGAGAGGATTAAGTGAAAAGGCTACTGAGGTGAGTGACCTGCAGGTTCTATGTTTTGCTTAGAGTTTGCAGCTTGTATGTGTGTGTGTTCATACAGTCGTGGGATCTGTTTTTAAAAAAGTTCCATTTACTGTACTGCCACTTCCCATAGAGTACTATTTGAACAGCCAGTTCTTCTGTTTTTTCAGATTTGCTTTGTTCTCTGTAATACATAGACAGTAACTGGCTGTAGCAAATGGCACTATTAGTCATATCATTTGTCCGTTTGTTTTTACATCAGTGGTATCCAAAAGATTCTTTGTCATCAGTCAGTACATCTTGAACTGATAACTATACCATGATGGTAGTGTTGCCCTCAGACAATGTCATAAGATCATCCTCTTCTGACTTATAGGGGCACATTTACTTAGCTCGAGTGAAGGAATAGAAGAAAAAATACATCGAATTTCGAATTTTTTTCTGGCTACTTCGACCATCGAATTGGCTACTTCGACCTTCGACTACGATTTTTTTGTAAAATCGTACGATCTTAAAAATCCTTCGACTTCGAATGTCGGACTAGCCTATTCGATGGTCAAATTTCGAAGTTGTTTTCACTTCGAAATTCAAACTAGAAATCGTTCGACTATTCGATAGTCGAAGTACTGTATCTTAAAAAAAAAAACTCCGACCAACTACTTCGCCACCTAAAACCTACCTAGGTTTTTTTGATTGTAGGAATTTCGTTCGATCGATGGATTAAAATCCTTCGAATCGTTCGATTTAATCATTCAAACGAAGGAAATGCGGTAAATCCTTTGACTTTCGATATTCAAAATCGAAGGACTTTACTTCGACGGACGAATATCGAGGGTTAATTAACCCTCGATATTCGAGCCATAGTAAATGTGCCTCATAGTGTCTGAATAAATTTGAGTGCCCAAATAGCCCTGATCTAGCCCTTTTGGCAATGTGTCATTATTTCTCTGATCAAGTACCAGCAGGTGCAATTAATAATTAATAGATTTTCTGTCTGAACAAATCAACTGTAACCAGAAAATTGTCTGTATTGGTTTTATATTGGTTTTATATAATTTGCTCAAGACAATTCCATTCTAGATCATTCTAGGCAGAACAGTAGAAAGAAGAATATGTCATCAAAAGTATAACACCAGCCTGTGTTTCAATTATCACTGGCAAACAGAGAAGAAACATTTAATGATCTAAGCTGTTGGTCTACAAACAGTTTTATGTGTATAATATACTTAAAGGGATACTGTCATGGGGAAAAACATTTTTTTTCAAAATGAATCCGTTAATAGTGCTGCTCCAGCAGAATTCTGCTCTGATAAACTTCAATCACTCTTTACTGCTGTACTGCAAGTTGGAGTGATATCACCCCCTCCCTTTCCCCCCCCCCAGCAGCCAAACAAAAGAACAATGGGAAGGTAACCAGATAACAGCTCCCTAACATAAGATAACAGCTGCCTGGTAGATCTGAGAAGAGCACTCAATAGTAAAAACCCATGTCCCACTGAGACACATTCAGTTATATTGAGAAGGAAAAACAGCAGCCTGCCAGAAAGCATTTCTCTCCTAAAGTGCAGGCACAAGTCACATGAACAGGGGCAGCTGGGAAATTGACAAAATGTCTAGCCCCATGTCAGATTTCAAAATTGAATATAAAAAAATCTGTTTGCTCTTTTGAGAAATGGATTTCAGTGCAGAATTCTGCTGGAGCAGCACTATTAACTGATTCATTTTGAAAAAAAAAAATGTTTTCCCATGACAGTATCCCTTTAACAAACAGGTTGATGTATTTTAAATAGCACACATACTGGGTATGATACAGCACCTAATAACAGAGCTCAATATTTATTGCAAATAAGTTTAGACTTACAATGGATTTCAAAGAACATCTAAGCATCCTGCAAGTGCAGAAATTAAGAATGGTGTGCATAAAACCTTATGCCAAACAGGCATTGAGTTGAATCTATAATCCACTTTTCCAAGAACATGTGAGATGTATGGGGCAAAGCAGCTTCTTCTTTCTCTCAAACACCCAAACTGCTCATAGTGTTACAAGAAGCTACTTATATTCGTAAGCCTTTTTACTAAATAAAGCTACGTTTACACCTGGTCTAATAACCCATGAAAAACAACTTGATGTTTGTGTTAAAACAGATGATTCTACCTGCTGTTTGGTTGCTATGATTTAATAGGCTAAGTATTGATTCTTTTTGCAATAGGCTGAACAGTCATACCATATTTACAATAAATATCTCTGAAGGAAATCTAATAAAATGATTAGGAACTACATAGGTGTCTTAGGCTTAGCTTGGATGACATATCAGGAACGGTATGAATAAGTCTGATCTGTAGTGTACATGGACAAGATATATATATATATATATATTTATATATATATATATATATATATATATATATATATATATATATATATATATATATATATATATATATATATATATATATATGTCTTGTCCATGTACAATACAGATCAGATATTGATTGCTACATGGATACCACAATGTGTGTGCTGATTGCATTGCTTCTATGTGAGATTTATAAGGCAGTATTGGCTGACAGTGCAGTGATTGGTTGGCAGACTGCTGACACAGCATTGATTGGTTGAGCAATGCAGGGAGTACATGAGCCGCAGCCACATGTGAGCAAAGCTTTATATTTACTCTCTTGCATTTGTCTTAATGTTTTAGCCAAATACAAGCCCAGTTCTTTTATTCTTTCCCTTGGACGAACCCCTGTTTGCTGGTATATTTGCTTTTTGAGATTGATTCTTCAATACTGGGCAGTTGTCACTGGGTTATTTCTCTGGCTCTGCAGTAAGCATTCCATGGGGTTATTTTTAGCTCCGAGCCTACGTGAATTCAATGTCTTAATTACCCATTGTGATAAACTGCCAATTTCTGCTGCCCTGTTCATTTTTCATTAGCAGAGGGAGGTGGGGCGAGCAGGAGCCAACAATCCCCTAGTTACTATATATAGTTACACTGCAGCATCTTATTAGAAAAAGCAAGAAGACTTGTCTGTCTGAAAGCCCCTGTCACTAGTTAATCTGAATTCTAAAGATGCTAATGACATATGCCATTAGGGCCTTTCAGCTGCTGCCAAAAATTCCCAACAGCTAAAATAGTGTGGAGTAGTTGCTGTTTGACAGAAGTGGTGACAGGTAACATTGCATATAAACCAGAAACAGAAAATATGGTCATTTATATATGGTAATTGCCACAAATCACTTCCTCCCAGTGCAATTCTGTTTGATCCATACAACTCAGTCCCCCCACTACTTACACATTCATTTTATATTAATATTTCATATATTCTGTTGTGTTTGCAGTTCCTACCCAGCATCAGGCACTGTGATCATTGGATGCATGAATGAATAACGGGAGTGAACTGATTGGCATATACTTATGACGTTTATCTTTTTGCTACAATTTTTATAGCCTGAGAATCAATACCATTCGTAATGACTTTTTTAGTGAGCAATAACATTTGTTCCAATTCCTGACCAGCCATAAAGCTAATGTTTCATAGTGTTTAAATATATTGTATACTTAAGATAAAGTGCATACGTAGGCAGTTTTATTGATTTGTCTAACCAGTCACTTTTTTGTGAAATACGATGAAAGCACAGCTTAAGGGTAGGACTCCACGAGCGATTTTGTCGCGATCCAACATGCAACAAAAACATGGCAAGAGATAGAATTGTCGCATGGTGTCGCAGCGTTGATCCGACGCAATCCAACTGTCGGATGCAGACGCGACAAAATCGATTGTGGAGTCCTACTCTAAGGCACAGTTCTCCTCCTTTTAGTTTATTAAAAGTAGTAATTAGACTTTATTTTCATGCATTTTGAATTATTTGCCTTTCTCTTCTGATTAGGGTTGCCACCTAGCCAGTAAAAAGGATGCTAGGAAAGATAAAAGTACAGGTATGGGTTCCATTATCCAGAAAGCTCCAAATTACAGGATGCCCGCTGTCCATTTTCATCAAATAATCACAATTTTAAAAATGATTTCCCTTTTCTCTGTAATAATAAAACAGTACCTTGTACTTGATCCAAACCAAGATATAATTAATCCTTGTTGGGAGCAAAATCAGCCTATTGGGTTTATTTAATGTTTAAATGATTTTTCCAGTAGACTTAAGGAATAAAGATCCAATTTGCGGAATCCGGAAAGCTCCAGGTCCTGAGCATTCTGGATAACCGGTCCCATACCTGTATAAGAAGACCAGTATTTTTTTTTCCAGAAAAAGTGACAACTCTGGGGTCTACAAATCTGGGTTTCCATGCCCAGATTTGATTGGGCAGTTTGGCTATGTTTGACCCTACTGTCCCCCGCTATCTTGCAGGTAAGGAGGCAGCATGATAGACCATAATGTGATCCTGTTGGATCATAGATCATCTGATCTGTTTGATCTGCAAATGCACCATCTTGCCAGGATTGATGGAACCAAAGTTGTTGGTTTCCCCAATTGTTAGTTAGGAAAAGGGTGGAAATTGATTTGGGTGTGTGAGTATGCCAAGAACTGCTTTGCCTACACAATTGTTTTTTACTTTAATGTCTGTTCTCCAGGTTCTGTGTGCTGCACGTGGACAGTACTACAGGATGAGAAACAATTTTTTCTCAATTCAAACTGGCTGAAAGTTTGCGTCATGCATTTCAGCTCTTCAAATGTGACTTTAGTTACAAATTAAAGGCAAATCACTTATTGAAATAAAAATATTTCTTTTAGCTTCCAAAAGGCACCACCAATTTAGTTTTTTCATCTCCTGATTTTAAGTTTTCACACATTTTACACCTTTTTTGTGGTCCCACCAATATATAATTGGTTTTCCCTGATTTTACATTTTCATGGGGGTTCTATAGTTATGTTTGGGAATAGCATAGCATTATAATTTTTAACCATTTTGTTTCAGAACTGGAGCATTATTTGAAGAAACGTGCAACTGTGCCAAGAATTTTGGCCTCAATTGAATGTGCTAAGAACTTGAATATATACTTGTTTGAATTGTTGAAGAATGAATTATGTTTAGGTAAACATTCCTGACACCATGCCTACACTTGTGCCCACAGGTGTTACGTGAAGTACTTCTGGACCTGTACCGTTTGTTGAAGTTTGTTGTTCAGTGTGAGTCGGATTCAGTGTCGGTGCTTCATGCTCAGCTGGGCCTGGAAGAACTGGACAACATTATGAGGGCTGTTCTATTCCCGAAACAGAAGCTAGAGAAGAAAATTATCGTTCTCCCTTAACTTAGAAAGATTTACAATATGGACTCGTTTTATACATGCTCTACTCTACTCTGCTCTGCCAAATTATGACAAACTGAACACATACATTACCTGCCTATACAGTCACCTAGTACCCTGGCTGTTTTTGGAAAATCCATTTATCATCATTATCAACTGGACTCCAGTTAATTGTACCTATATTTATACACAAAGTTATCTAGCAACACAGAAACTGTTTCTACCATACCATGCCTGTGTACCATAAAGCTTCAAATTATTTACTTTTCTTTTGTCAGTATATGAGTATATGTTCTACAAACACTCGCACAGTGGAGGATGGCTTCATTAGCATTTTTAAGTAGACAAATATGTGACCGTTTTACATGCCAACAAATATGTGACCGTTTTCATGCCAACATCCTGAGAAAACCTGTTGTAAATGGGTTCTTGTATGTGGTTAATGCCAAGTGAAAATCTGGTTAGAAGGCCTATAGCTAATCTGGCTTTATCTTCTAGCAAATAGAGAGGCTTTTTTTGCACACAGTGCTTTGCAAATAACTCCTCATCAACAATAACTATTACATACCCAACAGTTAGGCCACCTTTCCATGTCCCGTCCAAACGTATGTGCAACTTCAATATAGTATATAGGAAACTTCAATATAATATATAGGAAAGGCAAAATAACTTTTTTTTAAAAAATAAAAATGAAAAACTAGCAGTATTAGAGAGCAAAAAAATAAATAAATAATATTAGAGAGCAAAAAAAAAATAAAAAAATAGGTACTGCCAATCAGGCCTACCTAGGAGTTACAGCTAAACATGTATTCACATTATGTATAGAATCAGCTGCTATATCTTCCTGCCCATTACACGTCTTTAGTGTGCCTGGTTAGGCAAGCAGTTACTAACTTATTTATACTATTTTTATAAAGATATAATATTCTAGCTGCATAAGGAAATCTGTTGCCTTTTACTTGTTTACCATGCATAGAATTCTAGCTGTCTGTATAGCAGATTAGGCCTAATATAAAGTCGAAAGGGTTTGTTTATTAAAATTGCAAATGGTGGTTTTTTTTCCCCCTTGATTTTGGAAGACTGTGGCAAAAAAATGAGACGTCTAAGTTTACTAATTTTAGCTTTTTAAGAAAAAAATATTTAACTATAACCAGTTTCTATGTAAGTGAACAAGTATTTTCAACTTTCAAAGCTATTTGTAGTCATTTTTTTCCTACAAAAAATCAGGTTTACTTTTTTTCTCATAATCAAGTTTAGAAAAAACCGAGGCTCAGATTTGCAAGCCAGGTGAGGTGCCCCAAGGCCAAGCCTCCTTGGAGGGTCTGTCCACCCCTGTGCTTCCACTCAGTTCGCTCTGTTCTCGCTCTGGTTTCGGGACAGTGTGCAGGAGATTTAGAGCTCCTGCATGCCCAATTCTGAAATTCCGCAAATCTGGACCTGCATGTAACAGGTGAACAGAGATATGCAAGTGATATGGTCAAAAATGGCTGCCAATTTTGCATTCTGCAAATTTCAGTTTGCAGAATGCAATTTCAACATGGTCATTGCATGCAATTTATATAGTGCAATTAAATCGGGGCAAACATTTACAAAAGCCTGATCTAAATGAGTTCAGCTCAATAAAACACATGTAGGTGTGGGTTTCCCTTTAAGGTCTGCACTGCTAAGCACAGGTTGTTCCCAGTTATATTGTAGACGTCATTCCTTAATCAAATGAACAGTTTTAACTTTTACAGTTGGTGACTACATTTGTCCTTGTAGGTACTAGGCTTGAGGATGTTTATGGATGAAGTTTTTTTTCGGTTGAGGATGAGAGAATGAGCTGCCTGTTCCTCTCCTCTCCTGGATCCTGTTTCAGCCTCCACGAACAAGGAGATTTTTGTATTTAAAAAAAAAAAAAAAGTGAAGTAAGAATTTTATTTATATCACAGTGGCAAATGAGAAGGAGGGAGCGGGAGTCAGGTCACTTCATGCAAAGGTAAGATATTCGGGACAAGATATTTCACCCTATTGTTAAGTAGTTCCTAATGTGCATGCCAGGTGCCCAAATATTTGGATTTAGGTTACGGAGCACTTAGTGTAATTATAGCAGAGTGATGGGATGAATGTATTAAACTAATCTGCGGAGAACTTTTGAAATATTCCTTCACAAGTTAAAGGCTACAGCAAGTCATAACTAATGGGTATAATATGTAGGTTTTGAAATCCCACCAAAAAGACATTCCTATAAAGCCTTAGGCACAGGGTACCTGCGATATCTACATCCACATACAGATACATTCAACGTACAATGTTACATGCTGCCATAAACCAGCAAGACTCATGGAGGTATTATGATAATCTGCTTTATCTTTGGATATCTATCTGTCTGATTCTGCTGCCAAATGTTGGACAACACAACTATACAACATATATGAATATTCTTTTATCTCACTTGTCAGTTCTTAAATGTCCACCTTTATATTAAAACCTGTTATCCAGCTCCGAATTGTGTAAATCCCATCTCGTATAGACACCATTTTATCCGAATTGTAAAAATGATTTCCCTTTTCTCTGGGAAAAGGTCCAAACTAAGATATAATTAATCCTTATTGGAAACAAAACCAGCCTATTGGGTTTATTTAATGTTTACATGATTTTCTAGTAGACTTAAGCTGTGACTCCCAGGTCCTGAGCATTCTGGATAGCGGGTCCCATATGTGTACTCCATACTTTATAAGGTACAGGTATCGGATCCGTTATTCTGGAAACCTGTTATCCAGAAAGCTCTGAATTAAGGAAATCCCATCTCGTATAGACAACCATTTTATCCAATAATTTTTAAATGATTTAATTATTCTCTGTAATAATGAAACACTACCTTGTACTTGGTCCAAACTAAGATTTAATTAATCCTTATTGAAAACAAAACCAGCCTATTGGGTTTATTTAATCTTTACATGATTTTCTAGTAGACTTGAGGTATGAATTACAGAAAGATCTGTTATGCGGAAACCCCCAGATCCTGAGCATTCTGAATATCAGGTCCCAAACCTGAACTCCATACTTCCCCCTCCCTCATTACAGCAATTCACATCTGTGTTGTCGCATAAGTGCAGAGCCCCCTTGCTGATCTTAAACTGCACAGGTCTGTTGCTCCGAACATCTGTATTGGGGTGGTTTATATTGTGTGGATCTGGTTATGTACAGCTACTCTTTGCACTGACACAAATTCATTTGTACGTTACTGTCCCTTTATGTTAGATGTAATTCTACCCATTCCTTTGTACTGTAAGCAAATAATAGAGGCTGCACATGGTAGTCAATATGTGGGAAACTAACTGAGGCTTTACAGATTTTGTTTCCTTTCTATGAATGACAGGGCTGAGAAATTCAGGAAATCGAAAGAAAAGGTCCGGAAATAAGACTGTTACTTTTGTGTTTTTAATGAGTTTCCAACAAAACGTTTTTTTCCCTTTCTACCCAATATAGAGTTTACTAGTATCTGCAGGAAAATGACCAAATCTCTCTCTCTAGTTCTCTTATCAAACTCTCGAAATTTGCCATTATTGGTCTCTGGGAGCGAGCCAGCCTTTGCCCAATCAGCATGCAGAGCAGGCCAGACTTTAAGCACTTTTGTGGCTATTGTTGGGCTGTTACCACGGAGCTGTGTGGAGAGTTGCCTTTGTGTCTCGCTGTGCATTCCCATCTGCATGCTCTTTGACATTTAGAAGACTATTGCTGTTAAGTGGCCTGTAATACATATGTTGGCCTTTTATTCTATCTATTGGCGATAATGCAATGCTATCGGCATCTTTGCTTGGACAAAGTATGTTGTTAAATGTTAATATAAATGATGACTAGCCCTAGACCTATAACAGGGAGACATGCAATATAAGCAATATAAATAGTTATATGGCATTTCTACTCTTTCCTGTTTCCTAGTTTATCAAAGGGAAACTATAGATAAAATATATGTCGCTCTTGTGAGGGGATGTAGGAGTATTCAGAAGTACAGGTATGGGACCTGTTATCCAGAATGCTCAGGATTCGGGGGTTTTCCAGATAAGGGGTATTTCCATAATTCGGATCTCGATACCATAAGTCATACCATAAGTCTGCTAAAAATACTTTAAACATGACTTAAACCCATTAGGATTTTTGTTGCCTCCAATAAGGATTCATTATATCTTATTTGGGATTAATAACGCAGTACTCTGTATTATTACAGAGAAAAAGGAAATCTTTATAAAAATGTGAATTCATTGATTAAAATCGAGTCTATAGGAGATGGCCTTCCTCTAATTCGGAGCTTTCTGTATAACGAGTTTCTGAATATTGGATCCAATACTTGTATTTGAAAAGTTTTGTTGGACTGGCCTGACAGAGAATCTCTTTGTGGCCCCCCTTTCAATCTCCCTTAGCATTTAAAATGGTAACATACACCAATATTTAGCAAGAGACACATAAATAGGCCTTGTTGATAACAAGTTCTGATTATTTTTTGCAATCAAAAAACTACTAATGAAAGCTGATACAACTTTAGGGTGGTGGCACACGCTGCTACTTGGGGAGATTAGTCGCCAAATCGCCTCTTCTTTGGGTGACTAATCTCCTGAAATGCCTTCCCGCCGACTAGAATGTAAATCGTCGGCGGGATGGCACTCGGAACACTTTGTTTTCTGAAGTTGCCTCACGAGTAAACTTCGGGCGACTTCGGAAAGTCAAAGTGATCCGAGTGCCATCCCGCCGGCGATTTACATTCTAGCTGGCAGGAAAGCATTCAGGGGAGATTAGTTGTCCGAAGAAGAGGTGATTTGTCGCTTGGTGACTAATCTCCCCAAGTAGCAGCGTGTGCAACCACCCTTAGGGCCCAGATTACGAAAGTATGTGACATGTAGAGACCCCAAAACCTGCATGCATATTTCATTTGACAGTCAAATATACAGTTGCAGATAAGAGACAGCAAATCTAAATGGAAGTGGTGCAGGGTTCGATGTAACTTTGGTTGCTTTAATCACAGGAGCTTTAATAGCACAATAAGTATCGGTATCATTAGACAATAGTTGTATCCTACTTTGCTATGACCAACTTGACCTACATTCTAGCTTACAAGCTTTATATCAGTAGAAAATATACCAGCCTTTCTGAAATGAGCTCATTCCATTGGACTTATGTAAAAGGTGCATAAACACAATCAACTTTTAAAATGACATTTCTAAACATATACATAGATATATATACATACCTGATTCCACAGATCAAAAGGAAAACATATTTCTGACGCACCATTTCCTACCCCCCCCCCCCTTAAGCTTAAAGAGCCATTATAACCCACTAATGGATTCTGGGACTTTAAAGGAATTGTTCAGTCTAAAAATAAAAACTGGGTAAATAGATAGCTTTGCAAAATAAAAAATGTTTCTTATATAGTTAGTTAGGCAAAAATGTAATGTATAAAGGCTGGAGTGACTGTATGTCTAACATAATAGCCAGAACACTACTTCCTGTTTTTCAGCTCTCTTGGTTTACACTGACTGGCAGTAACCAATCAGAGACTTGAGGGGGGGGCCACATGGGTCATATCTGTTGCTTTTGAATCTGAGCTAAATGCTGAGGATCAATTACAAACTCTCTGAACAGAAATGGACCATGTGGCCCCCCTTCAAGTCGCTGACTAACTCAGAGTTATAGAGCTGAAAAGCAGGAAGTAGTGTTCTGGCTATTATGTTACACCTCCAGTCACTCCAGCCTTTATACATTACATTTTTGCCTAACTAACTATATAAGAAACATTTTTTATTTTGCAAAGCTATCTATTTACCCAGTTTTTATTTTCACACTGAACTGTTCCTTAAAGGCCTCTTACACAGGGGCGTTTGTTTGTGCGCTTCCTTGCTTTCCGCTTTCTTCCGTCCAGCCGCAGGGAAGCGCAGGATTAGATACACTGAATTATTGTCAGTGGGGCTGTATTCACACAGACGCATGTATGCACCGAATGCAGGTAAAATGCAACATGCTGCAACCCTACCTGCGTTTGGCGCTTACAAGCATCTGTGTGAGTACAGCCCCATTGACAATAATTCAGTGCATCTACTCCTGCACTCCCCTGTGGCTGAACAAAGGAAAGCACAACACAGGGGAGAGCACAAACAAATGCCCATGTATAAGAGCCCTAAAGGGGTGCTTCACCTTTATGTGAACGTTTTAGTATGTTATAGAATGGCTAATTTTAAGCAACTTTTTATTTGGTCTGCATTATTTTTTGTAGTTTTTTAATTATTTGCCTTCTGGCCATTTCTAGCTTTTATATTGGGGTCACTGACGCCATCTAAAAACAGATGCTCTGTAAGGCTACAAAAATAATATTATTGGTTTTTATCACTCATCTTTCTATTTAGCTCCTTTTCTATTCATATTACAGTCTCTTATTCATATCAGTGCATGGTTGCTAGGGTAATTTAGACCCTAACAACCAAACTGCCATTGCAAACTGGAGAGCTGCTAAATAATAAGTTAAATAACCCAACAAATACAAATAATAAAAAATGAGAACCAATTGCAAATTGTGTCCGATAACATCTCTACATCACAGTAAAAGTTAAATTCAAAGGAGAACAACCCATTTAAATTACTCTGCTTTTAAGAAAACCTGTGTACCACCCACTATAAAAAACTGAGGGAAGGCTCAAAATCCATTAATGGTGTAGCTGAATTTTTCTGGCGTACGTGGTGGCGGGCCGATAATGGAAGCTAGTGTTGACTACTCCCTGTTTTAAACCATATCCACTTTAAACCACACCCATGTTACCACAATAACTTTTAAGACCATGTCCACATTAATGGTGGTAGCACACCAAAAAACCAAATGGTTGGTGTTCACTGATGGGCTATCACGTATCACTCACTGTGACTCAACATTATTAAGTCATATTTAGACATACCCTTAAATCCATATGCCTCATCCTCCCTTGTGCATAGCACAGCAACCCCCAGCATTAAATACCTTGGTGACTCCCTAACAAGTATTTCTAAATGCTAACAAACCACCACCAGGTTCACCTCCCACAAGCAGAGCATGGCACACACAGGGAGCATAGGGCAGGCAGAGTATGGTACACATGGGGAGCATAGGGCAGTTTGATTACAGTTCATAGTTTAAGTCCTTAGTCCATTTCTCGCAGGTACTGCTAGAAAAGCCTACCAAAAAAAGGGGGCAATTGCAAGGTAATCCATCAACAAGCACAATATCTGCATCAATAATATTAAATCTTTTTATATATATAGCTGCCAATAGCAGATTTTAACGTAAATCTTACCACTCTTAGTAGAAAAGGGCAGCGGATTTGTTTTACTTTATTCTATCTGTAAAGAAGGGGAACAATATCAGTCACAATTTACAAAAAGGTTCATAAAAAGATCATAAAAAGGGTACAAAAACTCCAGTATTCATTTAACCCCATTGGGACCAAGCTGCTCAGCTTTTTAATCCACATTGCCTCCCTTTGCAAAAGCAACTTCTTAAAATCACCACCTCGCTGGGGTTTACACACCACTTCCAAGACTAACCATTTCAATTGGGACTGATTATGTTTACTACTCCAGAAATGCCTTGATATGGAAGTGTCAGTTGGAGAATTTTCTTTATAATTTCTAATAGTACCATAATATTTTGTTCTAGAGTAAGTACTGTACTGCAACAGGACTTCACTAATCTGCCATGCTCAATAAAAATAATACCTGGCTGTAACAGTTACCAGAAAAGATATGGCACTAGATACTGATATATATAGTTTATATAGTGAATAAAGTACCCCCTCTTGTAAAATATAAGGATATTATTATATATATTATTATATTATTAAGTTACCGAGAAGTTCGATGACCAAAAACAGCTTCTGGAACTCTGAGGAGACTTCTAATAAACTCATATTTTGCAACAGGGGTACTTTATTTATTATAATGTACAAGTTTCAGTGAGTCATGTGACAGAAATGACGTCGCTAACCTCCGTTTATAAGGATATCATTTACAGGACATTCATGGCTCGTGTTTATTAAATATAATTGGCATCTATATATACTTTTAAGTCAGAGGTGTCCAACCTTTTGTCTTCTCTGGGCCACATTGGAAAAAGAAAAATTGTCTGGGGCCACACATGAAATACACAAACATTTTTGATTTTTAAAATTAAAGAAAATACACAGTAAAGAACTACAATACCAGTTGGATAACCAGATGGAGCTATACATTGGAATATGGGACACCTTGATATTGAACAGACTTATTATTATATTTTTACTAACTGGGCAATGGGCAGAGTCCATGGCATAGTAAGCCTGTTCCTAAAAAGACGACAGACTGAGACGGTTAATGTGTCTGGACTTAGAGAGCACAAAGTCTCATTTCACTCATGTTTTCTCTGTATTTCCATACATTTATTTCTTAATTTCTTTCTTTTTTTTCCCCTTCTCTTCCTTTTCTCTCTCCTTCAAGTTGGGCTGCATTCATATCCATCCTGGGCCGCAGGTTGGACTCCCTCCTTTAAGTAGTAATGCAATTAAAGACTCAGTTTGCAGCAGGTCCATAGCAACCAAGCAGATATTTCCATTCAGACTGGTTTCCAGTATACCCTATCTGCTGATGCTGGTTGCTATGGGTAGGTAGAGGTTGTACAAACTTTGTAATATTTATTACAGTATCACTCTAGCAGACAATACACATTTCTTTCCAGGCATTAAATGTCATCTGTTAACAAAATGCTTTTAAGATTAAGTTTATGAGACACTTAGGTGTTATTAAACAGGGTGGGAAGCCTCCAAGTAAATTTAATACACAGAATGTTTTCCCCTGAACGCTTTTATCAATTTAATCAACTGATTTTAAAGGGGAGCAAAACCTAATATATGAGTTGATGTAGTTACCCAGAGTGCTAGTCTAAGCATATTTAGTGCACATTGTCCCCACCAATGCCCCTGTTCTTCCAGGGTTTCTGAAAGTCTCTAAACAGATTTGTAGTACCAATACTAGGCTTCTAAGGAAGAAAACACAACACAGGGGAGCACAGGCAAAAACTGCCGTGTGTAAGAGCCCTTATAGAAGCAACATGCTACATTTTCTTGTGCTTGCCGTGTTCTGAAATCTATAAATTAGAGAGGGTCGCTTTTGGATCTCACAAAAACACACATAAATGAATGAATTTTTGTTTCACGCTCAGCA
Organism: Xenopus laevis; assembly: GCF_017654675.1. NCBI lineage: Eukaryota > Metazoa > Chordata > Amphibia > Anura > Pipidae > Xenopus > Xenopus laevis. Next base: position 55,247,837 of record NC_054377.1, on the reverse strand, counting down.
TGCGTTTGTAAACACACATAAAAAAAATGCCTTAGTGTAAAAGTCCTTAGACACCACTAAAAATTCGAAAATTGGAAAAGCTCTTACAGATAAAGTTACTTATAAAGTAAGTTTATATAAAGTCATGTTTTGGAGCTAAGAAAAAGACTTTATAGGGGGGCATCACAAAAAGCACTCTACCATCATGCAAGTTTTATATCCATGTTTGATCACGGGCAGCAAAGGAAAACTGACAGACAGCTGTGCTGGGTTGAGGGTTGCCTTGAAATTCTATTTTCCCCAAATTTCCTGATTAGTAAAATGGCAGCAAGTGTTTCGGGTTTCAGATACTGGCCCAGGACTGCATTGTTCATGTATGAAGTTCCATTTTAGCAGTTTTTATGGGCTTGCATCACATTATGGTCAGTATGAATCACTGCAAGGGCTCTTACTGACGAGCGGTTGTAGACGCATTACATTTTTTCCAATGGGGCTGTACTCACACAGGCGTGTGTAGGCGCCGAACGCAGTTTGAGACGCAACATGCTGCATTTTTCCGGCGTGTGGCGCCTACACGCGCCTGTGTGAGTACAGCCCCATTGGAAAAAATGTAATGCGTCTATTCCTGCGCCCCCCTGCGGCTGAACGCAGAAAAACGGAACGCAGGGGAGCGCAGCTACAACCGCTCGTCAGTAAGAGCCCTAAAGGTGGCCATACACACTACAATAACGATTTTCCCATGACCATTGGTCGTAGTTTGAAAGTTCATTAGTCCACTCTACTAACGTTAACAGCTGAATGGTCAGATATGCAGGTAAAAACAAACTAATTATTTGTCCAACATTTGGTCAGCAATGAAAATCTGGGTGAATTTACCTTTACATTTAAATTGACTTGTAGTGTGATGTATTTAGCTTGTTGTTTAGCAGCTCTCTGCTTTGGATTTCAGCAGTACCCTAGTTGCTAGGGTTAAATTTACCCTAGCAACAATGAAGTGGTTCAAATGAGAGACAGGAATCAATAGGAGAGGGCCTGAATAGAAACAAAAAGTAAGATAAATTAACAATAGAACTGTAGTCTCGCAGAACAGTTTTTTTCTATCTGGCAATTGGAAAACTGGTAAAAAAAAAAAAAAAGCTGAAGAAAAAGGCAACTACCCTCCCCCCCTGTACAATTAGAATAATAACATTTTATAAATAAAAGTGAACTACCCCTTTAACAGCACTCCAAATCCAGGGTTGTCCGTGAGCAATACAGTAACAGTTAAAATGTCACTATTATTATTAAGAAGTAGAAACATCAGCCTTATCTACAAGCCCAGAGGTCATTGATCTAATTCCTTTTAATCAGCCACACTTTGCTGATATAATCATAAAAGCCGTAGACTGAACCCTAATACACCCATATTGACTGGCACTAATGATAACTACCTGCTCTCATATTCACATTGCGGCTGATAAGAGAAACTGTGTTAACTTTTCAACTGGCTTACATTTATTCTTGTAAGGCTATAAATGTATTCTTATGTCTGCTTGTTATAACTCCTATTTCTATTCAGGCCCTCTCCTATTGATAATCCAGTATCCTATTGAAATCAGTGCATGGTTACTAGGGTCATTTTGCCACTAGCAACCAGACTGCTTAACTTGCAAACTGGAGAGCTGCTGAATAAAAAGGAAAACTATACCCCCCAAACAATGTAGGTCTCTATAAAAATATATTGCATAAAACAGCTCATATGTAAAACCATGCTTCATTTAAATAAATCATTTACAAAATAATATCTTTTTTTTAGTAGTATGTGCCATTAGGTAATCATAAATAGAAAACTGCCATTTAAAAAAAAAAAAAGGGCAGCCCCCTGGGATCGTATGATTCACAGTGCACACAAACATACCAAACAAACTTCATGTTAGGTCACATGAGCCAATTAACAGACAGAGTTCTGTCTTTTGCTTCAACACTTCTTCCTGTTACAGTTAGAGTTGTAGTATTTCTGGTCAGGTGATCTCTGAGGCAGCACACAGACCATCACTAAATGGTGGTTCAGAGATGTAAAAGGGCAATATTTACTTAAATATAGGGATGCACCGAATCCAGGATTCGGTTCAGGATTCGGCCTTTTTCAGCAGGATTCGGCGAATCCAAATCCTAATTTGCATATGCAAATTAGGGACAAGGAGGGAAATCATGTGACTTTTTGTTACAAAACAAGGAAGTAAAAAATCTTTTCCCCTTCCTACCCCTAAATTTGCATATGCAAATTAGGGTTTGGTATTCGGCCGAATCTTTCACAAAGGATTCAGGGGTTTGGTGCATCCCTACTTAAATATATATTCCAGTTTGGTAAGATTCTTTAATATGCCGCTTGATTTGATATCTATTATCCGTTGCTCAAGTATTCATTTTGGGGGTATAGTTTTCCTTTAAATAACACATAAAACCACAAATAATTAAAAAAAAAAAAAAAAACAAAACCAGTTGCAAATTGTTTTAGAGTATCGCTCTCTAAATCATACTAAAAGTTAATCAAAAGGTGAACAACCCCTTTTACATTCACAAAAGTGCTCACAGACTTGTACTTAAAGTGCAACACTGACATTCCAGTCTTACAGTTTGTGCAGTACTGATGTAGGGAGGTGGCACATAGGCAAGAGATGGGTGGCTACCAAACAGCCTTTCCTTACACCTAAAGAGGCATTGTCTAAATGAGCGTCGAGCATTGTCTCGACTCATTGGGCAACATCCCTGTTTATATTAGCTTCTTTTAGATGCTGTCAGGAAATTAATCTTCTTCCTTAAGGCTCTTACTGACGAGCGGTTGAAACCGCGCTCCCCTGCGTTCCGTTTTTCTGCATTAAGCCGTAGGGCAGCGCAGGAATACAATGGGGCTGTACTCACACAGGCGCGTGTAGGCGCCGAACGCAGGTTGAGACGCAACATGCTGCATTTTTCCTGCGTTCTGCGCCTACACGCTCCTGTGTGAGTACAGCCCCATTGAAAAAAGCTAAATGCGTCTAGTCCTGCGCTCCCCTACGGCTGAATGCAGAAAAACGGAACGCAGGGGAGCGCAGCTTCAACTGCTCGTCAGTAAGAGCCCTTAATCAGGCTTACTCGCCAAGAACAGCTCATTGGGTAACCTAATAGGGCACCTATCAGGGCTGATTCAATCATATTGCCCCCAGACAAACTTACTACAGTAGTTTTACGCTAGTACTGTAGTGCAGACAGGGGCTCAATGCTAGTATTGGGGCACATTTACGAACACTTAGCAAAATGACTGCGGTAACCGAAAGCAACCAATCAGAATTTACCTTTGATCCGTCTGCTGCCAGCAGAGATACTCCTGTTTGCTATTGGTTACTGCACTGAAGCAATTTTCCCCAGTGTTACTAAATGAGCCTGACAGGGCACAGAAAAGGCTATGGCATGCCGAAAGGGGAGTTACTACTTCCCTCCAGTTGTCGGCACTCAATTAGGGCTCTTACAGACAAGAGTTTGAAGCTGCGCTCCCCTGCGTTCCGTTTTTATGCGTTCAGCCGCAGGGGAGCGCAGGAGTAGACGCATTTAGTTTTTTTCAATGGGGCTGTACTCACACAGGCGCATGTAGATGCCGAACACAGGAAAAATGCAGCATGTTGCGTCTCAACCTGCGTTCGGCACCTACATGCGCCTGTGTGAGTACAGCCCCATTGAAAAAAACTGGATGCGTCTACTCCTGCGCTCCCCTGCGGCTGAACGCATAAAAACGGAATGCAGGGGAGCGCAGCTTCAAACGCTCGACTGTAAGAGCCCTTATTGTGCATGTCCTGTACTCACACAGGCACATGTATGCACCGAAAGCAGGTGAAATGCAACATACTGCGTCCCACCTGCATTTGCCGCTTACATGCGCCTGTGTGAGTACAGCCCCTTCACAATAATTGAGTGCACCTACTCCTGCGATTCCCTGCTGCTGAACGGAAGAAAGTGGAACGCAGGGCAGTGCAGGAAAAACCACCCGTGTGTAAGAGCTCTAAGCTGGGTGAGAGCCATTTCTGCTACACTGTTACTGTGCGTTTATGTATGGCACCTAAAGCCAGGACAGGCGTGGCAAGCACTGGTGTAAAAGTTCTTTTTTTCACAATGTGGAAAAGCACCGGCATATGGGAAATACAAATGAATGTGGGTGGGGAAAGGGATCTGAAGTACAAGTTTTCATAATTGTGGTAAATGAGCTTCCAGGAAATATCCTGTTTCTTTTTTTTAGATGCAATTTGTACAAGACATTAATCACTTGTAAAGCTAAACAGACTAACTGCTAGTGCTTTTGTAAGCATGTTAATAAAGGAAAAGATGCCTAATTAAAATTGCACTCCAATCAGTCCTTTTCAACATGTTGACATATTCAATTAGTCATATCATTAACATTTAATAACTGCTCTTTTTATAATTAAGTAAGAGTCGTGTCAAAATGCAAACGCTACAGTACCTTTTTGTAACCAAAACCATTGGTGGGATGGGCTCCTGAGCTCAATAACGATCCAGATATCAGCTGGGCAGGGGTTAAAAGGGTTGTTCACCTTTAGTTAACTTTTAATATGCTGTAAGAGTGTGATATTCTGAGACAATGTGCAATTGGTTTTCATTTTTTGTTTGTGGTTTTTGAGTTGTTTAGCTTTTTATTCAACAACTCTACAGTCTGCAGTTTCAGCAAGCTGCTTGCTAGGGTCCTAATTAACCTAGCAACTATGCATTGATTTTAATAAGAGACTGGAATACGAATAGGAGAGCTCAGATGTTCTTCTGCTTAGGAAAGATGTGGGAAAGGTTTCTAATTGTTTTCCTAAGCAGAAGAACATCAGAGCCGCCTCTTTCTTTCTCCTGACAACTTCCTTGACTACTTGATGGTCAGATTGGTCAGAAACTGACCAGCAGGTGGCGCTGTTGTAACCAAATTCATTCATAGTAACAGTACATGTATCCTTTAATATATTGGAACTAAAAGTAAATTAATGAATGTACATTGCAAAAGTACTTAGAATAGCCAAAGTCTTCACGGGTGAAACGCGCGTCAGGCGCAGAGCTCTTAGAAAACAATTCTTGCTATGCTGTTTGCAAGGGGGTGGTGGACAAAAAATAGGAGAATGGGGGAATACCAAATTTGAGTAAGCACCGGTTGTGACAGGGTCAGTGGCGGAACTACCGGGGGAGCAGGGGGTGCGAGCGGGCCCCCTGGCAGTCCGCTCATCACTAAACTGCAGTCTGAAAAATTGCGTACGGAGGGGGGCGGGGGCCCGGCTGCGCGTCAGGCACAAGGGCCCGCCCCCCTCTAGTTACGTTACTGGACAGGGTAGCATCGTTTCGGAAGATGTTAATCCTGGTGCACTACAACTTCATCTGCCTATCCTCATTTCATTTGATATTCGAAAGGTCATGATTGCCACTAGCAATAGGGAATTAGGCCGATTCACATTTAGATGCCTCTGAGAGGACAAGAGTGTTAGGAGTCTCCCTAACGGCATGTCCGTGAAACTGAATTCACTTCAATGGCAGATGTGGCTATATAAATTCACTGCAGCCTTTGTATGTAGAACAGCACCAGACTGTGAAACTTTTGTGTTTAAAAAGCCTTTATTTCAGCTTTGGGCATCACCGCAACGTTTCAGGCCATGCGGCCTTTTGTCAAGCTTTTGGCCGCATGGCCTGAAACGTTGCGGTGATGCCCAAAGCTGAAATAAAGGCTTTTTAAACACTAAAGTTTCACAGTCTGGTGCTGTTCTACATGCAAAGGCTGTCGTGATGTCAGTGGAAAGTGTCCACTGAGGAACGTGCACCAAGTCTCTACAGGAGAGATAATCGTTGTGCTGACTACTTTTCCAAGATATATGAATTCACTGAACACCGGTTGCAATACCAACTACTTTAATTGAACCTAAACCCCTTTCTCACTACTACTGTATAATGCTTAGAATAGCCCCCTCATCAATTTTACATTCACTTATTTTTAAGGTTTACTTATCAGGACAAGGAAAGTTAAACTAAAGAAGTAGGCTAGAAATGTTGTACATTATGTTTTGGGCTTCTGTACAACCAAATCCCTTTAGCAGGAAGATCTGTGCCTCCAAAGATGCCCCAGTAGCTCCCCATCTTCTTTTTTGCTGATTCACTGCACAGCTCTGTACTGATGTCACTTAATGAGCTTAGGGACCCACTCACAATATACAGTACACATAGAATATAAATGTCACAATATAAAGCTGATTAGTAATCAATACAGATAATTACTACATGGCAGCACAGAAACCTGTGCAACTAGCATCAGAATTTAATAATCAGCGTATATGACAGGCCAACCTCATTTTCTGCTGGATAATTTGCGACAACCCCTAAGCTTAGCTTCTCAACAGCTACTCTGAGCCCACTGAGCATGTGAGTGTCACAGACACTTTCCAAGATGGTGACCCCCTGTGACAAGTTAGTCCTGGATCATTGCTGATATTGACAAGCTGAAACTTTAGGCTGGTGCAATGAGTTCAGTATATAAAATATGAAATTGTTTGCCATATTCATTTTTAGGGTTTAGTTTTCACTTTAGATGATCATGCCCTGAAAATTAAAACTCTTGTTTTGGAGACATGTCCTTCCTAACCCTTTGAATTGGTTCACTAATGACAGTACTTTTGGAGGTTCCTGTTAGTGGCAAAAGTTGCACGTAATAATTCTGCAGCACAAGCCTCAACAATGTGTTCTGCAACTTGGCTGGCATATAAAGCAGTAGCTGGAGCTGAAATGCAATCGCTGGGGTGTGGCTACAGGGATAGTTGTGCCATGAGTTTGTAGCTGGAGCATCAGCAGCGTGGCACCCCGCTCTGTAGAGCATAAGCCGGAGATGCCGGAGGATTCCCTCACAGTTGAAGCTGTGCAGAGCCGAGCCCAGGGGGGCAGCAGCATGGCGGAGCAGGAGGCTGCAAATAAGGTGGGTGAGTGCACAATATGGGGGAGATGGGGTGTGGGGAAGGTGAGGGAAGACAGAGGAGGAAGGGGGAGTTAGGTGAGGGTGAGGGGACATAAAGGTGACGGAGGGGGAGCAGGGGGAGGAGAGGCTGCAGCAAGGCACAAGGTGAGGGGACAAAGACAGAGAGAAGATGTGAGAAGGCGACTGGGGCTGGAAGGCAAATCAGGAGAGGACAGAAGCCACTAACTAAACGGTGAGAGCACCTTGGGGACACGGGATGGGGCGCCCCGTGTGGAAATATTAGGCTTTTGTGCCCAGCACTGCGCTGCGAGTTCTTTAGCCATACACACTGCCCTGCGTCCGGGAACAACTTCTATATACACACACGGCACTATATATACAATTCTATGTTACATTCCACCAACAACGTGCGCCGGTACCGCTCCCTTTCCTTGCGCTGCGCGATGTCTCTGCAGTGAGTGCCGGTGTCAAGGGCAGATGCTGCTGCAGATGAGCCGCTGCGATTAGCGGTAACTCCCAACTCACGGCATCTGCTGCATCAGCAATATATAGGGCTCTGGCCAGCAGGTTAAGTCGCCGTGTTCTGTCACGATCCGCCACTTGCACCCCTCGTGGGGTTGGACATGAGCTTTGAGAGAAACCGCTGACTCGCGTACAACTGATTGTATCGATCTTATTGACTAACCGAGTATTTGCTGCTGCTGCTGCTGCAGGTTCTCATAGGGATCACATAGTCATGGGCGAATGTGGAGCGTGGTTGCTATGGGTTACCGCCCAGGTGCAGATTTGTTAGTAAATGAGCCCCATTGTATTTCATCGAAAGCTGAGTAAAGAAGACATGTGTAAAGCTGGCCATAGATGTAAAGATTTTTAAAAGATCGGATGGTCATCGTGAGACCACGATTATCTCGAAACGATCGTACGAATTGTCCATCAACTAAAAAGACCAATTTGCCAGCAAAACTGAAGGGGAGCTGCCTGCTTGTCCCTGCAAACATAGATAGATTGCACTGGGACCGATAAAGATTTTTTAACCTGGGTGATCAATTTCCTGACATATGTCAGCCAAAAAATCATAAGATGTACGATTGTTCGAATCCCACTAACCGCACGAAAATTTTGAAGGACTTCGCTAAAATCGGTCGTTTGGCAAGAGCAATCTTTGCGTAAAGCTGGCCATAGACTCAAAGATTCACTCGTTTGGCGACATCGGCAGACGAGCGGATCTTTCCCCGATATGCCACTAACAGCATAGTTATATCGGGGGTAATTCGAACGTTTGGCCGTATGGCCGAACGATCGAATTACGATATACCAAGGGGCTCTTGACGGGTCAGTCGGTTAAAAATCAAATCCCGATCGATATTGTGGCCAGATATTGATCGGGAAGACCCGTCGGAAGTCCCCATACACGGGCAGATAAGCTGTCAAATTGGTCTAAACGACCGGTATCGGCAGCTTTATCTGCCCATGTATGGCCAGTTTGGCCACCTTAACTCTTTAGATCAGTGTTTCCCACACAACTGCCCTTGAGATGTTGCTGAAGTACAACTCTTAGCACCCACAAACTGCCACTGGCTGGAAACTACTACATTATCTAAATAATGGCACCCAAAAAGTCTGTTTTCCCTGGGGTATTTGACAAGTAGAGATGATCCTTCCCTACACACCTTCACCTGCAAGAACATTGTCTATGTACCACATTTCAGTCTTGATTAAGTGTGCAATTTGTTCATCAACTAAAAAGACCATTTCAAGTGATATTGCCAGGGAAACTGAGGGGAGCTGCCTGCTTGGCCCTGCAAACATACATAGCTTGCACTGGGACCGACAAAATTTTTTTTTTTTTAACCTGGGCAATCAATTTTCTGACAGATGTTCCATTCCCACTAACTTCACTATAATTTGACAGATTGGTCAGATTGCACTGAATTTGATTGTTCACCAACAAAATATCTTTGTGTCTATGGGGACCTACCTGTTATAATTAGTGTTACTTTCCTGGGCACATGATATGACCCAGGCCCGGACTGTGGGTTCTGGCAAATGCCAGAGGGGCTGCTGTATGGTTCCATAGAAAGTTACCATATAGTGGGCTGGTAGGGGGCTGTTTGGGCCTCTGTGTACTTGGAATGGCAGGGCCTATTTTCACTCCCAGTCCAGGCCTGATATGACCCTTGTTCCTCTGCATTCACTAACTTATGCCACTAGCTAAAATACGCTGCCATTCCTATGTGCAGATGTTGCCCAATAGAGTTGTATGGCTCCAGTGTATATGGAGCATCTTGCTCATCTTATAACCTGAACAGTGGGCTGCCTGTACAATATGCTACATTTCAGAATAGTAAAAATACTCTTAATTACATATTTTCCTTTTAGTACCTATCTTAGTACCTGGTTTTAAAATGACAAAGATTTGCCCTGGATAGTGGAAGGTTTAAAATATGTGAAAGAGACCCAATAGTAATAAATGCAGTAGCAGTAGCATTAGTATAACATTTGAAATGTTTATTAGAACATTTGTAGCCTGCCAAACATTCTGCCAGCATTCAGAGGCAGCTTAGGTCAGTTCCCAGAAGAGTTCCTCATAACCCCTTTGATACAGTGAAGGTTCTTCTACAATCAACAAAGTCATTTAAATGACAGTGCATAACTATTTTAGAGGGATGGTTCACCTTTAAATTAACTTTTAGTAGGTTATAGAATGGCCAATTCTCAGCAACTTTTCAGTTGGTCTTCCTTATTTATTTTGTATAGTTTTTGAATTATTTACCTTCTTCGTCTAACTCTTTCCAGCTTTAAAATAGGGGGGTCACTGACCCCATCTAAAAACAAATACTCTGTAATGCTACACATTTGTTACTGCTACTCTTTATTACTCATCCTTCTATTCAGGCCTTTCCTATTCATATTCCAGTCTCGTATTCAAATCAAATGTGAACAACCACTTTAAAGGAATTATTAGGCACAAACTGATTGCCAGGTTTAACCTGTGTCTCCTTAAAGGAACAGTAACACCAAAAAATTCAAGTAATATAATGTAAAGTATATGTTGCTTTTCAATAGTTGTAACTTTGCATACTTACTAAATAGGAAAGGAAAGCCCTGCAACAAGAAGAGGCAGAGGAGCAAGTCCATACTGTTTCAAGAGCTGAACTTGATTCAGTCCGCCGGTGCTAGCATGAGCCATTGCGTGATTCACTCTCATATACAGACATGCACACAGGGAAAGGGAAATATAAAAGTGAGAGGAAAGGAGCAGTGTGCCTACTTGTAGTTTTGAAACAAGGAGGTAAGGCATTTAAATGATATTGCCACATACCAATAAAATAGATAGAAACATGAGTAATTCCAGGCAATTGGGGTGCAATCTTGGGTCCCTCAAGTTGCCCCTTGCCCAGCAGTACCTGTAGACCTCAGAATAATGAGGTGCAGGAGCAGCACCACTTCCATTGTCACACTGGGCTGCAGGTGACATTATCTTTCCTAGGCTGGAGTACGTTACTAAGACCTTGTAAGCAATTACTATTCACTGCCATCTCCAGGACCTAATGTCCCAACCAGGGAGTGCACCTTAAGGTGGCCATACACAGGCAGATTTGTTTACTTACAAAATACCGAATCCAGAACATTCCGATAATATTGATAACCTATCGGATGGTTGATGGTGTACGAACGATCGTCTCGACATTATCGTTCGCAAAATTGGTCGGATGAGTTTAAAAATTTTAGTAGTTCAGGGATAAAATCCCTCTTTGCGCTTGTCAGGATTGTAGCACAAGCCAACCAACATATACGGAACAACGAACATACGTGTATATACGGAACAATGAACATATACGGAAGGACCCTAATATATAATCGTCCAACAATACCGTTTAACCGTACAATCATTCATCGCAGAACAATAAAAGTCTGCCCGTGTATGGCCACCTTGCAGTGTATACAGTAGATCATAAGGATTGCACAGGCACAGTGACAGGTTATACATAGGGTTATTTATCAGCTTATATGTGAATATATGAGTGGGAGCAGCCATGATGACAATATGGCCACATCCAAAAAGCTAATGAAGCCATAGACTTGTGAGAATAGTACAATGCTTGTTTTGTTTTACATAGGAACTCATTTAGTGCTAAGCTTCTCTCAGACACAGGAGTGCCATTGTTTTACTCAGATGGAAAGGCCCCGCAAAACATTTTGGTTTCTAAATCAATACCTGGCCAGTATAATGCCCCTTCAAAATGTGTTACTACCACTTTAATTTAAGGCAACACGCGCAAACAAAAGGCAACTGAGCCGCTGAAGTGCCACTTGATTAAGAATGCTGCATAACAGCAAACTGTTCACTAGGGAATCTTTCCATGTAACTGCACTGTTAAACAGATGGTACTTCTGAGGCCATTTAAGTACACTGTGCAGCCATTAGCCCTGATTGTATCTGCCGCAGGTACAGTGAGCTGGAGTTCCTTGCATCTAACCTGTTATTAAACCTCTTTGTTTCATTGTCGTTTGATGGTTTCTCTATTTTACTGACTTGGTTTTATTTAAAGGAGACATTTTGTGTTAAAAATAAGAACGTACCAGTGCATTATACTCACTTAGATATAGAAGAATTGTGCTTAAAAAAGTAGTGTTTCAGGCTGATTTATTGAATATTTCTGCAAAAACCCTAATAATCCCTCTCTTCCACTTCCTGCTTCCTGAATTCCCAGGCTGTGCAGGGGAGCCGGCTCACTGTACTGTAGGACAGGAACCAATCAGCAGCTAGCAGGACCTGATAGAGAACTGAAGCCTGTCTGTGCTTGTGTGACTGCAGGCCTGTGATTGGCTGTCCCCCCTCCTACTGTGCTTCTGGCAGGGACCGTTAGGACACGCCCACCCCTCATTTGAAACAGTGACCAGAGAACATCTATAGGAAGCTCTAATAAAGGGGCTATTTTTAAAGATAACATGAATTTTTAGCACCATGTACAGGCAACACCATATATTACTCATAATTGCCTAAAAAATTAGTTTTTTTTTAAAAATTTATCATATGTCTCCTTTAAAGCTAACACTAGACTATTTAAACAGCATTGTAGATAAATAAAAATGACAATTAACTGCTGCTTATCACCACTGAATTACTAAACCATTGTGTTCGCTGTGCTAATGTGATCCCTGCAGCCCTGCTGAAAGTTAAAGCTGCGATTCACCCTTCATCCACTTTTAGTATGTTACAGAATGGCTAATTCTATGCATCTTTTTAACTGGACTTAATTTTTCCGATTTCATTGTGGACAACCCCTTTCAAGGAACAGTAACACCAAAAAAATAAATGTTTTAAAGTAATTAAAATATAATGTACTGTTGTGCTGCATTGGTAAAAAGTTATGTGTTTGATTTAGAAAGACTAGTATAGTTTATACTAGTGTAGCCATGGGGGCAGCCAATTAAGCGGAAAATGGATAAAAGATAATAGATAAGCCCTGTAATAGAATACAATGGTATCTACACGGTGCATCTGTTCAGGGTCTGACTGGTGGGTGCAGTGCCCCCGCACCCCCCATGGGCCCATGCTGTGCCATCCACTACCCCCCAAAGGGCCCCACTGCACCACCCACACCCCCCATGTGGCCCGCTGCGCCCGCACCCCCTATAAGGCCGCCCCCTCCCCGAATGCTCTTAAATTTAAAATACTATCAGCGCGTCAGGTGAGGGAGATCTGGCGAGGATCGGGTCTGGGCCAACGGGGCCCCCCGGGTTTTTTCCTGATGTCCCGCTGGCCCAGTCCGACCCTGCATCTGTTATCTGCAATGTAACCTGAGCCTTGAAAGGCTGTCCCCATGGCTACACAGCACCATGTTTATATAAACTTTAGTAGTGTTTTTGAAGCAAACACACCAATACAGAGAAACAGTACATTATATTTTAATTACTTTAAAACACTTTCATTTTTTCACCTTTAAGTAGCAGCTCCCCATGGCTCGTAGCTTATGTATAAAACACATAAGTAAAGTAGTAGTAAAGTAAAGTAGAAGTAAAGTAGAAGTAAATACCATTGCATTGTAACAGTACATTATATTAAAATGCATACAAAAGCCTGCAATTTTTTGTTGGTGTCACTGGTCCTTTAAGCAATACTAACTATGTCAGAGTGTTACAGATATAAAACATAAGTATAATGTGCAAGACAATTGCAGAGGTAATGGGATTTTTCCTAGAAGCTAGCATTTTGCCTGATTACCAAATCTTTGTGTGTTTGGAGTTTCTTTCTTTTAGATTTTGAGCAGTTTCTAAAATCAGCATGTTAAAAGAATAATGTGGATTTCTAAAGTTAATTTGACCTAATCGCTTGATAATAGCGGTAAATTGAAGGGATGCCTGCAGAATGACAGGCCTGTGCCTGACTGCTAATATTAGGTTTGAGCAGGAGGCTGGCTCCTTGTCTGCAGTGCTGAGCTTTGTGAAAAGTTGTCTTTCTTTGTCTTTCGCTGATGGCTTTTAGGTTTCGGGTCTGTGACTTCTAGTTCTGAATCACTGAATTCCGTAACTCCATCTTTACAAGTAGCTCTGTGTTCAAATGACAAGGTGAGCAAGTATAGATTGCCCAATTTAAAGGACACTGAGGTTATTGTGGGAGTAATGGAATGAAAGTGAAGTGTATTCAGTATAAATAGAATATTATGATAATGCTTTGTCCCATATAAAGTAACCAATTCATTGCAGATAACAATTGGTTTGCTCATTATACCTAAATTGTACATCTTTATAGACATTCCGGGTTGTGCTGCAACTGTCTGCCTTTCATTCCAGTGAAATGGCCCTTACTGTGCTCATAGCACTACTTAATACACAAGCACAAATGCACCATAGTGTTATGTCAAATTTACACTTGTTTCTCTTTATTTCAGATGCCTGGGAAGTTTCAGACTGGTCTGAGGGTGCTAGGCACTAGCCTCTTTGCTCTGCTGGTGTTGGGGGGCATCTTGGCTGCATACGTGACAGGGTACCAGTTTATCCATACCGATCGCCACCATCTCTCATTTGGGCTGTACGGAGCCATCCTAGGTCTCCATTTACTTTCTCAGAGCCTCTTTGCCTTTTTGGAGCACAGGAAGATGCGGGGAGGTGGACGGCGTCCTACAGGAAGGTCCACAGTGGCCCTCTGCATTGCAGCATATCAAGAGGACCCGGAGTATTTACGAAAATGTCTGCGGTCAGTATGCCGCCTCTCATATCCTCACCTTCGTGTGATCATGGTGGTGGATGGGAATACAGAAGAGGACAGATATATGATGGACATATTCCGAGAGGTCATGGGGTCAGAGGGAACCTGCTGCTACATTTGGGACAAAAATTACCATGAATCAGAGGAGGGAGGACAAGAGGGTGAAAGGGGAGTACAGGAGATGGTGAAGAACTTCCAATATGTCTGCATCATGCAGAAGTGGGGTGGAAAACGGGAGGTCATGTATACTGCATTTCGTGCACTTGGCAACAGTGTGGATTATGTGCAGGTCAGTGCATTATACAGGAGGGTCTTCCTAAACTCCTATATTATTCTATAGACCTTGTTATGTACAATTGTTACAGTACTGAAACTGTATATTCATTAATGAAGTATTACCTGGTGGGCAAATATAGAGACATGGGGGATGGAAAAGATGATGCCTGATGGAAAGGACAACACATGGCAGACAAAATGAGAAGGCAGATGGGATGCTGAAAGAAGCAGATCCGCTCCATGCCCCATTGATTTAAATTAGATCTGCTGTGTGTAGGTACATGAACGTAGCTGGGGCAAGGAGCAGAAACACTTCTCTCAACCTGAAAAAGATGGAGGCTAAGAGCAGTGGAACCAATGCTCCATCTGGCCATAGCGTAAGGTGGATTTCAGCACACAATCTCATGTTTCGGCATCATAATCCACGGTGTCTGCCTGCACCTGAGTGGAGATATAGTATCGGGGCACAGGCAGAGTGGGCAGAATGGCAGCAGAGGAGGAGCACATTCTCGCCGAGATCTGACTTGTCTGGCCCTAGCCTAATGGCGACTAGGGATGCGGGCTTACGGTCAGTCCACACGAGCAGATTTGATGAGATTCAGGACGACAATCTCCCCGAACTGCCTTCTCCCTGCCCTCCGTCGGCTAAATTGAAAATCGCCTGCGGCAATGCACATGCAGCGCTTCATTTTCCAAAGGCGCCCAAAGTTTCCTTGTGAGGGAACTTCGGAAAACAAAGCACCGCGTGTGCATTGCCACAGGCGATTTCAAAGGCAGGAGGGCAGGGGGAAGGCAGTTCGGGGAGATTGTCGCCCCGAAGAAGAGGTGATTTGTCGCTGGGGCGACTAATCTCCCTGAATCTACTCGTGTGGACCGACACTTAGAGGGAGAAAGATGAGAAGGCGAGTGAGTGGGTTAACCCTTTGCCTGCCAAGCACCTACACTGTACATTCTGGCAGGCAAGGGCTTTAACTGCCAAGCACGTACATTGTACGTGCTTGCAGTTTTACACGCTGTACTCTGCATCAGCCGCTTTAGCCGTCTCAGCAGAGCTTTAGCAGCATTGACAGCCCCCTGGGCAACGAGGCTGGGGGGCTGTCATGTCTGTCCTGCGACAGGATTGTCGCAGGGCCGACCTAAAAGAGGCAGACGCATCAGATTGCGTGTCTGCCTCGCTGCACTGCTTCCTCCTCCTTACCTCTTGTTCCAGCGACGCCCACGTACTTCCTGCTGGCCGTGACTCTGCAGACAGCTTCTCAAAGGACTCCTCCAGCCATCAGATCGCCCAGGAACGGTAAGCGGTCTTTATTTTACACACTTACATACACTTACCTACATTTATACGCTCATACACACATTTTATTAAAAAAAAAAAAATTTTTTTGCATTTTTCATTTTACACTTGTATGCACTTATATACACACTTATAAACTGTCACACAATTCTTGGAAGTGTACACACATGTATACACATTTTATTTATTACTTTTTCATTTTACCAATTTGTGGTTTTTTTACCCCTAAAAACTGTTTATTTTGGCAGAGTGACTATTGGATAATCGATTTTGGCCACTAATTACACTGTCGGAGTAGTTATTTTGTTATTTCGTTGATTTGCATCCCTTGCAATTTTATCCCTGCATTATTGTTCCTTATGTATCTTTACTATAGTTTTGCTGTGTGGTGCTTTGGTGTATATATAAGATATATTTTACTTAGTTTGATCCGCCAGAATATATGCTTTCCAAAAATATATGGTTTTTGGGGGGTCTTTTTACAGTTTGGGGGTCTTACGGCACATAACGCACAATTGGGGTTCTCCTTTTAGCAGCTTAGTTGGCTAGCCTGAAAATTCATATGCATGTTTTTCATTTGGGGTCCGTACACACCACATACTTTGGTAAATCTATGCATATTGGGCATCAAACTATTCAGTAGACCTCCAACGTCCATATTTAGGGTGGTTTTTCTTTGTACGTAAAACATTGTGTGCGATAAATGCGGCAAACTGCAACATTTTTAGGCAATTTTCAGAAATGTTGTAAAAATCTCTACGTTTAGAAAAGCTTTGCAGTTTGGTGTAGAAAGACGTCTTTGTCTTTGTTGGATTCGTCAGAATGTGTACTTTCCAAAAATATATGGTTTTGGGGGCTCTTTGCTGTTAGGAGGGTCTTGAGGCACATAATATGAAGTCAAGGGTCTATGTTCACAGAAGGCAAATCGGCAGCGGAGAAAAATCATATGCACTATTTTCATTTGGGGTCCACACATGCCAGCTGCCTTGGTATATCAATATCAAACTGTTCAGTAGACCCTTGGCATCAATATTTATGGTGTTTTACAATTGTATGTAAGAAATTGGGTGAGATAAATGCGGCCAATTGCAATATTTTTAGGTCATTTTTAGAAATGTAAAAACCGTTGCTTTTATCGCCAAATTTAGGAAAGGCTTGTGACTTGGTACTTTGGAGTACAAAGACATGCATACCCAATTTGGATTTGCGGGAATGTGTAATTTCCGCAAATATATGGTTTTCTGGGGTGAACTTACTTTTACGATGTAAATGTGTTGATTTTGCAGTACCTGAAATGACAGACCATATGGGGGTCTTCCTTTTGGGGCCCCTATATGTCACGTGCTTGGGTACACCTATACATATTGGGCATCAAACTGTTCAGAGGACCCCAGGCTTTCATATTTGGGGTGATTTCTCTTGATACGTAAAAGTATGTGGGTAATAAGATGCTGCAGGGTGGACATTTTTAGGTGATTTTTGGAAATGTCACCAAAATTACTAAATTTAGGAATGGTTTGTGGCTTGGTACTTTGGAGTACAAAGACATGCATACCCAATTTTGATTCAGGGGAATGTGTACTTTCCAAAAATATATGGTTTTCTGGGGTGAACTTACTTTTTTCTACCTTTGCCCCCCCCCCCAAAGAATGTAAATGTGTTGATTGTGCAGCACATGAAATGAAAGACCATATGGGGTCTTCATTGTGGGGCCCCTATATGCCACGTGCTTGGGTACACCTATACATATTGGGCATCAAACTGTTCAGAGGACCCTAAGCTTTCATATGGTTTTCTGGGGTATACATACTTTTTCTACCTTTGCCCCACCCCCAAAACGATGTAAATGTGTTGATTTTGCAGTACCTGAAATAAAAGACCATATGGAGGTCTTCCTTTTGGGGCCCCTATATGCCACGTGCTTTCTAATAATGGGTAGTTTTCTAGGGTAAACCTACTGTTAGCGGAATGTTTGGCCTTGAAATCAGAAGTATGCTGTTTGGGGAGCGGTGCTTTGGAAATTTGGTAGTGTACTGCTTGTAGATTTTGAGCTATAAAAGTGAGAAATCAAATATATTTGGTATTGCCGCATTCAGGAGACATAGACCTTTCCAAATCGTCTGTGTTCTTGTACATAAAATAAATTATGTTTCTGAGATATGTCATTGTTCTTTTTGAAACATGATTTTTTTCATTTTATTAGACACTTAAAAGCCTATATTTTTTTACAGAAGTAGAATTACTCCAAACTTCTTGCATATTTTTAAAGTTCAGGTTGTCCTGAAAAAAAAAATATATTGTTTTCCTGGGTAAACTAAAAGACCGCCTCCAGGAAAGGCTCTTAAAGTGAAAGAGTACAAAATGTCTAAACACTGCTTGGCAGTAGATGTTCACATCTAGGACAAAACGGCTGGCAGGGAAAGGGTTAAAGTAAGGTGTGACTAATTCCAGGGATGAAAGTAATGTTATAATAATAGAGTTATGTCTGGGAGGGTGAAAGTAAACATTGTTATTAGTGCATGCAGGTACAGAGAGAATCAATTGGGGTAGTGGTGACCGAGGACATAACAGGGCACCCAGATAAAGCTTATTAAATTGGTTCTTGCATGTACAAGCATGGTGCTTTTGTAGAATTTACAACTAAAGATGCACACACTTTAGTACCAACTGAATTCTCATTGTATGGGTTCCCTCTCTGCAACTATGAGGCTGTTACACTTCTCTCCACCAGTCTGTAGTATGAATGTGAGTACTGAAGTCAGATGAGAGCCCATGTGATTCAGCAAAGTCAAATTCATATGGTAGACTGGAGTTGTTGGATTGCACACATTGGGACTAGCATCTCATTTCAGTTAGGGCGTTTACAAAGGAGGAGTAAATAAAAATGTAAATGAAGTAAAAAAAAAAACATAACTTTCACAAAAGCCTCACTTCAGGTTTGTAATGCTGTAGATGTGTATGCTGTGGTAGTGCTGTTCTCTGCACCACGTTTTGATGAACTGAAAAGTCTGTAGATAAATGGATGTGAGTGCTACTGCACTTGTCCCAACCCCAAGGCCATATTTATATATATATATTTAGGCACCCAAGCACTTGTACTTAGGATGGTAGCTTTAGGGAGGCAACTCGCAGGTGACAAAGTGCCCCCAAGTTTGGCACTTTTTCTCATTTTAAAATATAGGCACCCTGGGCATGGACCCTTGGGTGTCTGTACTGTAAATACATTTTTGTTAAAGGATTGGTTAAATATAGTTTTTGAATTATTTGCCTTCTTCTTCTTCTGACTCTTTCCAGCTTTCAAATGGGAGTCACTGACCTCATCTAAAAAACAAATGCTCTGTAAAGCTACACATTTCTTGTTATTTGCTCTTTTTATTATTCATCTCTCCTATTCATATTCCAGTCCCTTTTTCAAATCAAGTCATGGTTGCTAGGGTAAATTGCAGCCTAGCAAACAAATTGCTGAAATTGCAAATTTGGGAGAGCTACTGAAAAAAAAAACCTCAATAACGCAAAAACCACAAACAATAAAAAATGAAAACCAACTGCGAAAAATCACTCTCTACATCAAACTAAAACTTAAAGTTGGACAACCCCTTTAATTACAGGGGAATCCGTATGCCAGGATATTTTTATAGTAAGGTAATGCCTACAGTTTGCAACTTTCCCCTGGTCACATTCCAGTACAGACATGCACACACAACACAGTTTCTAAAGTAGTCTGGGGGTAAAGGGATTATGGAAAATGGTATTTTACATCTTATGAATAAATAAATCAATGAACTTATATATAGAGAGAGAGAGAGAGAGAGAGAGAGAGAGAGAGAGAGAGAGAGAGAGAGAGAGAGAGAGAGAGAGAGAGAGAGAGAGATTTATAGTTACACAAATTATGTAGATACATAAACAACTTATGTGAGAATTCTGTAAATCTCAGTCTGAACAATTTTTTACATTGAATGAGTGAATAAAATCCTTACACGTTAAACACAAATAGTCCGTTTAATACACAGAGCTGATCCCTGGATACCGCAACCCTATACCATACATAGATGTGTCCTAATTACTAGAGATGCACCGAATCCAGGTTTCGGTTTGGGATTCGGCCTTTTTCAGCAGGATTCGGATTCGGCCGGACGATCCAAATCTGAATTTGCATACGCAAATTAGGGATGGGAAGGGAAATTGTGTGACTTTTCGTCACAAAACAATGAAGTAAATTTCCCCCTGTCCTACCGCTAATTTGCATATCCAAATGCTAATTTGTATATGCGGATTCGGTTCGGCCAAATCTTTCACAAACTATTCGGGTGTTCGGCCAAATCCAAAATAGTTAATTCGGTGCATCCCTACTAATTACCCCCCTCACTTACAGTTAGTTCATAAGTAAATGAGTGATAAAATAAATGCAAACTTGCACTACAGATTTTTAATACTTTGTTCTTAGTAACATTTTTATGTGAGCAAAAGCATTTTGCCACTTTTGTTTACATGCATTGGCATTACTCCTCCCTCCACTATAGATGATATCCATGTTTGATTCCCACCTATGCAACAGTAGGTCTGTTACCCAGTATTCAGTAATCCAGTACAGCACTAGAAAACTAATGGCACACAAAGCATTTTGTCCTGGCAGCAGTTTCAAGAGGAAACAAGAGACAAAATGCCAAAGAAGTGACTGAGAAAAGTCTGGGTAATCCATAATTCCATATATATATATGATAATCACCCCAAAAAAATGATTTATATTTTGTCTTTGGATTGTAGACAATTACAGCTTGTCCTAGACTCTTCTAGGGACAGGAAAGCACAATACAAAAAAAACAAAAAAAACACCCTGTGTGGTATTAGACAAATACATATAGTTTGAATCTTCTAACATAATTTCCTTTAACTGATTGCTTGTTACCTCTTTTGCTGCAGGTCTGTGACTCTGACACTGTGTTAGACCCAGCTTGTACTGCCGAGATGCTGCGCATTTTGGAGGAAGATCCTAAAGTGGGGGGAGTAGGTGGAGATGTGCAGGTAATCACCATCATTCCATACCTCTGCAACAATATTCATTTAAATAATTTTGTATGCATGAAGACCTAGAGCTACATCATACAGATGAATGTGGATTAAAAGGATGCTTATTAACTTTTTCCTTTGATAAACTAGTGGATTGTCATAGTATGGGGGGAACATTTACCATGTCAGTTTGTGATTTAGCATTAGTGTATTGTTTAGGGATGCACCGAATTCAGGATTCTGCCTTTTTCAGCAGGATTTGGATTCGGCCGAATCCTTCTGCCCGAACGAACCAAATCCAATTTTGCATATACAAATTGGAGACAGGGAGGGAAATCACGTGACTTTTTTTTTTACAAAAGACGGAAGAAAAAATGTTTTCCCCTTCCCACCCATAATTTGCATATGCAGATTCGGTATTCGGGCGAATCTTTCATGGGGGTTCGGCCGAATCCAAAATAATGGATTCAGTGCATCCCTAGTCTTGTTATTCATTTCCCATGAGCCAAGGAGCATGCAAAGTGTGTTGCCCAGTCTATTAAAAAACACAAAATGTCATCTTAAATTCTTACAGTGCTACTATTGACATATATTTTATATTAGTGTCACTTGTATAGAGTAAATAGATGGCTTTACTGTGACCACACTAGATAAACTGTTGTAGCAAATTATTCTGTAAGAAATAACTGTGGTCTATTGAGAATGTATTAAAAATGACACATTTTGCAAGGTTTGCTGCAACAGTGCCTCTTTCTTGGAGACAAAACTATGACAGCTATACTGCTCTTACTAAGAATTAAAAGGAACAGTAACACCTAGGAGCATATTTATCAAGGGTTCGAATTTTGAATTAGAAAAACTTTGAAATTCCAATTCAAAAAGTTTTTTTAATTGCCTGAATATGTCCGGTTTTGATCAAATAGGCCGTATTCAGCCAAATTTAAATGATACGAATCAAATTAATAGCTCATTTGATTGAATTCGAATCAAAGTTTTTCCCAAAAAAAAACCTTAAATTTTTCAAAATCCAAATAGATTCTAGGAGGTCCCCCATAGGCTAAAAAAGCAATTCAGCAAGTTTTAGATGGCAAATCATACATGATAAATTTCGATATTCTAATTTTAGATTTTTTTCAAATTCAAATCGAATTTGGACTATTCCCTACTCGAAGTACACAAAAAATAGCTTGGAATTCAAATTTTTTCAATTCCAAAATTTACCTCGACTTTTGATAAATCCTTAAAGTGTTTTAAAGTATTTATAATACAATGTGCTTTTGTCCTGCACTGGTACAACTGGTGTGTTTGATTCAGAAACTCTACTATAGTTTATACAGGTATGGGATCCGGAAACTCTTTTATGCAGAAAGCTCCGAATTACGGAAAGGCCGTCTCCCTTAGACTCCATTTTAGCCTAATAATCCAAATTTTTAAAAATGATTTCCTTTTTCTCTGTAATAATAAAACAGCACCTTGAACTTGATCCAAACTAAGATATAATTAATTCTTATTGGAAGCAAAATTAGCCTATTGGGTTTAGTTCATGTTTACATACATAAGGTATGAAGATCCAAATTACGGAAAGATCTGTTATCCGGAAAACCCCAGGTCCCGAGCAGTCTGGATAACAGGTCCCATACCAGTATATACAAGCTGGTGTAGCCATTTAAAGCACAGGTTACATAGCAGAAAATAGATGCATTCTGCAGGATCCCATTGTATGTTATTACAGAGCTTATCCGTTATTTGTTAAGTAGCCTGTGCCTTTTCTCTTTTTTTTTTATCTTAAATGGCTGCCCCCATGCCTACACAGCAGTCTATTTGGATAAATTATAGTTGTCTTTCAAAAGCAAACAAAACTGTTACCAACGCAGGACAACAGTGCATTTTAATTGCTATAAAATGCTTTTATTTTTATGTTACTGTTCTTTAAAGGGGTGGCTCACCTTTGAGCTAAGTTTTAGTATGTTATATAATGGCCAATTCTAAGTAACTTTTCAATTGGTTTTCATTATTGGTGGTCTAAAAACAAATGCTCTGTAAGGCTATACATTTATGGTTGTTGCTACTTTTTATTACTCATCATTCTATTCAGACCCTCTCCTATTCATATTCAAGTCAATGCGTGGTTGCTAGGGTAATTTGGACCCTAGTAACCAGATTGTTTTCACTGCCCCCATCCAAAAACAAATGCTCTGTAAGGCTACAAATGTATTGTTATTGCTACTTTTTATTAAGGTCCTCTCCTATTCATATTTCAGTCTTATTCAATTCAATGCATGGTTGCACCAGATTGCTGAAACTGCAAACTGGAGAGCTGCTGAATAAAAAGCTAAATAACTCAAAAACCACAAAAAATAAAAAATGAAAACCAATTGCAAATTGTATATCTCTCTCTACATCAAACTACAAGTTTACTCAGAGGTGAAGAACCCCTTTAAAATTCCTTTTATTTCAAATTGTGGCTTCTCCACCTCTTCCCTGCATTTGAACCC
Organism: Xenopus laevis; assembly: GCF_017654675.1. Lineage (NCBI taxonomy): Eukaryota > Metazoa > Chordata > Amphibia > Anura > Pipidae > Xenopus > Xenopus laevis. The sequence continues at coordinate 55,224,615 of NC_054377.1, read as the reverse complement.
TACAGTTTTTATTTGCCTGCCTCCAAACTTCTTACACTTTTCCATGGCATCTTTTTTTCTTAGATCCTGAATAAATATGAATCGTGGATCTCATTTCTGAGCAGCGTCCGCTACTGGATGGCATTTAACGTGGAACGCGCCTGCCAGTCCTACTTTGGCTGTGTCCAGTGCATCAGTGGCCCACTGGGAATGTATAGGAACAGTCTTTTGCAGTACTTTTTAGAAGATTGGTACCATCAAACATTTTTGGGGCAGAAGTGTAGCTTTGGAGATGACAGACATCTCACGAACCGTGTACTAAGCATGGGATTCCGAACGAAGTATACAGCTCGCTCTCGTTGCCTGACAGAGACACCGACGCGGTATTTGCGCTGGTTGAACCAACAAACGCGCTGGAGCAAATCGTACTTTCGTGAGTGGCTATACAATGCACTGTGGTTCCACAAACACCACCTCTGGATGACCTATGAATCTGTGGTTACGGGCTTCTTCCCCTTCTTCTTGGTGGCTACAGTGGTTCAGCTATTTTACCGTGGCCGTGTTTGGAACATTCTTCTATTTCTGCTGACAGTACAGCTCGTTGGTATTGTGAAGGCAACTTATGCCTGTTTCCTTCGAGGGAATGCTGAAATGATTTTCATGTCACTTTATTCGCTTCTCTACATGACTAGCCTCCTGCCTGCCAAAATATTTGCAGTGATGACCATCAACAAATCTGGCTGGGGGACTTCAGGGCGCAGGAAGCTGGTGGTGAATTTTATGGGTATGGTGCCCGTGTCTGTTTGGTTTTGCATTCTGCTGGGAGGATTAGTATACACAGCATATTGTCAGAGTCAAGATCCATTCACTGAAACAGAACTGTTATTCCTGGTGACAGGCGCCATCTTATATGGATGTTATTGGGTGGCACTTCTCAGTTTATACCTTGCTTTGATCGCCCGGCGGTGTGGCAAGAGACAAGAGCTGTACAACTTAGCATTGGCTGAGGTCTGAAGGACAGAAAAAAAAAGCAGGCTTTCATTTTGTTTACAACAAAACCATCGGATGACTACTTGTTTTGAAAAACTAAAATAATCACAAATGCAGTTGCAACACAACACACTGAACGTTCTTCATGCAGCAAAGGCAGACCTGCATTTTGAATACTGTAGATGGAGCTTTTCTCACCAGCAATGTCTTAAGCAGCTAAGACCATTCTATGCAAATGTATATACCTCAGGCAGAACCAGCTGCCCAAGCAATAAAGCCCTCAGTGGTGCAGCCTTAATTCAGAACCTGGTCTTGTGAATATAAAAAAAAAAATGTAAAAGTAAAGCAACAACAGATTACATAGCACCAAACCATTAAAAGGAAAAAAAAAACAATGCAGCAACAGACAATATTTGAGACAGGCCATACCGTTTACTGTGAGCAGCTGCTATAAAGCATTTTACACCAAAATCTTTAGACTTACCTGATGGGTGCATACTATCAGACTTCGGCAGGGAAAATTAAGCCAAATTCTTATACTAAGAATGTTTCGGAATGAGGCCTGTGTGTGTAAATGGGAAGAATACAATATCACCATGTTGCATGGCTATGAATATGGGCAATTCATGGAACAGCAATGCAGCAACACTGAGGAAACCGGTTATACTTTTTGGAAAATACACATGAAGACAGTCTTTGTCAGCTGATGCATCTTAGTAGTTATGGTGAATGCTACACTTTTGCAACATCAGACAGGCCTTATATAAAAGCAACCATCAATCCTACTTACCTCTGGATGCGGTTTTTACTTTTTTCGGGCTGCTAGATTATTATGATTGATTTTCTATAACCCTGTACTCATAACTTGACGGCACCTGGGACACACTGCCTTACACAGCCATAGAGAAAGCACCCCCTGTCCCCCCGGGGTCTGCTCCCACTATGGTTACGCCAGTTCTTTCTCTGCCAGATGAACCTATAGATATATAAATAATTTGTGCCCTGCTTTATAACTTACGTTCTAGTTATCTTTACAACAGCCAGAGAGGCCATGAATCCTGTCTGTAGATCACCAGCAGTAACGGTAGGATTTACAACCTTTTGGGGGTTATTTATTAAAGGTTGAGTTGTGGCATTTTCCAGCCACAAAATGTGTCAAAATGTCCAATATTGCCCCCATTGCTATGTAAATGAAATGAAAACATCGGCACAGATGAATTCCATGAAAAAAATTGTGTAAAATGTGCCTGAACTCGGATTTTCGTGAGACACTCAGTGGGTAGAACATTGGATCTTATTGTTTTGGCTTGCCAATACAGTTGCCGGGTGTGTCTGCGAGGCAGACATTTTGCACTTCCATGCACGTAAAAGACAGATTAAATTTAAAAATTTTAATAATTTTAACCAAAGGATTTATTAAAAAAATCGTACCCGAGCAACAAAATGAAGTACACATTATTATTATTCCTAAACATCTAAATATTTTTTAATTTCAAAACAGTTTTGCATGGTAACATGGGAACATTTACTATTAGAGAATGGCTGTTAAATTTGTAAAATGTGTAAAAACGTTTGCTGCTTGAGTAGAAGCACGACATGAGAAAATCTAATGTTAGAGATGCATTATAATACACCCCTGCCTGCTTAATCTCTTTCCTAATCTTATATCAATAGTGCATTGAAGTGCTTTCTACGCTTCTCTGGCTTGCTCAGGAACTTTAAATAGTGTTTGCGCCACTCTGTGATGTGCTTTTCCAACAGAGCAACCTCACTTTGGCTAAACTTTTAAATAAATTGCAGAATAGGCTATGTATACAAAATGATATCAACATACTGTACATTGTAAGGCACTGAAAAATTCTATGACTTTCATTTACCTTGACCAGCATCCCCAGGAACATTGACATGACTAAGTACAGGGATTATGGGGCAATAAGTCATTCAGAGCACCCCTTGCTTATACAGAGGCCATAAACAGCAACTGCTGGTACCCCTATTAAATAACTTTAGCCAGAAGACATTTTATTACTAGCAATGGTCAAAAATTCATTTCAGGAATATGTCGCTGTGGGGGGCTAGTCCGAATTTCAGTCCTCCATGCCTGCAACTAGACAATGAGACCTTTTGCCAGACATATCCACTACAAATGAGAACTGTTGTGGCTATAAACACTACAAACTAGGTTTTATTTTTTTTTATTTTGGTTTTTTGAGATATAAATGGTGATTTATAGACATATGTGCTAAACTGCACAAATACAGGAGCCAATATCAGCCAATCAACACAGCAAAGACCTGACTGATTGGTGCTGGCAACTGCACTTATGCGAGTTAGCACCTATGTTCGTAAACTGCCCTATAAATTGTATGTTAGTGTGCTTCCTAAGCTTAACATTTGTCCTACTGCAACCAACCCAACCATGTTGTAGTAGTGCATTACAAGTTGCAGACTCATGCTGGAATCAGCCAATCAGAGCAGGTGAAATCGGAGAGCAGCTCAAAGCATTGTGTTGGTTGCATCCAGGAATAAAAACAAGGACAATTTTATTAAGCAACCACTACAGCTTTATAATGCCCTGATTCAGCTTTCAGCATAACTACTGGAAATCCCATTCTTAGTGCTCTAGTTCTACATCACAGTGAAGTTCTGTGGTCTAGCTCATTCCTGAAGCCGTTACTTATATAAATGTAGTAGTAATGTCCTCACCAGATACGGTCTCTTTATGTTTCATGGAACCAAGTTAGGAGGACTGACTGTTCCAGTGCTTGCTGTACAGGTTTTTTTTTCTGTACAGTTTTAATAATATTTATTTATTTTGTAATATGGATTTAACAACTTTATATTTCATTTTTGTCCATTAAAGAGATGTTTGTAAAAAAATAAAGAAATGAAATGAGCGGTCGGTGCTAGTCACTTGTGTATCATTTGTTATTATGCAAGACTTGGAATATACAGACCCCTGCCTTAAGTCCCAGTACAAACAGAGCTTACGTGACATGGATACATTTTAATTGGAAAGCGTGGGTGTCATATTCATATCAAAGTTTTCCTGTTGGCAAGAGCTTGCTTTCATTTAAATACTATACAGTAAAAAATTAAGGAGGCGATCCATCCCATTTAGATGATCTTACAAGTGCACAGCCCATTACTTAAGAAATCTGACATCCATATAAGACCAGACTTTTCTTGCATTACAGCGGCATTCTCCTTATACTTCAGTAATAAGGAACCTCTAAGCCTTCTATATGGAATGCACAGGTCTATTGAGAGTTCCTTGCCAAGGCAGTAAATATGCAGAAAGTAAATGCGTTTTGCTCACAGTAAGATTGCACTTTATTTAAAGGAGAAGTAAAGTATATGAATTAACATTTGACCTTTACTAAATCTTTGGGAACCTCTCCCACCTCAGCTTCCAATGAGCTAAAGTTAAAACTTGTTATCGTTTATGTTACTTCTGGCTGAGGAAAATTCAGGAACCGTGCTCTTGACACAGCTCTTGAAAGCTGTATTACACAAATCAAGAATCTATACAGAAACAGATACTTAATTTCCTTATTGCCCATTTTGCTGTAATGGGAGGCTGAATAAGGTCCCCCATAATACGCAAACACAGGATTCTGCCTTTTTCAGCAGGAGTCGAATTCGGCCGAATCCTTCTGCCTGTCTGAACCGAATCTGAATTTGCATACGCAAATTAGGGGTGGGGAGGGAAATCACGTGACTTTGTCACAAAACAAGGAAGTAAAAAATGTTTTCCTTTTCCCATATGCAAGTTTGGATTCGGTGCGGTATTCTGACGAATCTTTCGCGAAGGATTCGGGGGTATGGCCGTATCCAAAATAGTGTATTCGGTGCATCCCTAATTTATATATATTTATTATCTCAAACTTAAACTGGTGCACTCCAAAATTGTATCGCAATTATATTACGCAGTACAGTGTATAGCATTAAGTGAGAAACATATTTCTCTGCTTTTCTTGGGAAAAGTTAGTTTTTTCCATCCTATATATGTGATCCTTGTAAAGAACAGAAATGATGCACCTCATACCCTCCTGCCATTACTGCTACTGGGGGGAAAAAACCCTATATGCAAATAATAATTGATTCTTTTCTGCACAGTCGAGACTTGAAGCATACTGACAAAAGGTAAAATTTTGAACATTTGGTAAAATTTAAGGTGCTGGAATAAAATCCCCATATTTTTAGACAGCTACCCAAACATCAGTTCTTTGCACTCCAAATGTAAGCCTCCTGGTCACACCTTCTTCGGGACATTAGTGATGATGGGCTTGGGCCTTGTTTTGAAGATGATTTTCTTCTTGATCAGTGCAGTCACCTGATACCTAGTGCTTGCCTCAGTCATAGTATGATCTGCCTCCTGCATGGAGCTGCTGCTCTTTACCAAAACTGCAAACGGCTTGTCTAGACGCACCACCTTCCCATAAAGGATGTGATGTCCAACAATCAGCAGTGGGACACCCTGAAGGAACAGGCATAATATTGCAGATTAGAGAACCACTATAAAGGGATGGGGCCAGATTAGACACTCTATTCATTTTAAACGTTGTAATAAGAGAATAAAAAACTATGATGCAGTTAAAGTTGTACATATAAAGTATGCCAGTGGGCCAATGTAAAAGGAACACTGGGTCAAATTAGACACACATTTCATTATAAAATCCATATTTAAAGAACTATAACTAGGAAACTGCATGACCTAATCCATTAGCAGCTTCTAAATGTAAAGCATGCCAAAGAATGTAGCTTTTTACTATATTGCTTTGATGTTAAATCGCCACATTCAATAATATCATAGCGTCTATATTAAAGGTGACTGGGGCGACATCCTGTGGTCACAATTAATATGACAGCGATTGTCTCAGGACCTTCCTGCTCTTTGGCATAATGATGCTCTCCATCATGATTCTCCATTCACATGGGCAAGGGGGTTGTTTGTGCTGTTTATCCTATTTCAATAATGATAATTTTTTGATAACCTTTTGAAAATCCGTCAGGTATATAAAAAGCATACATGCATAAACAGAACATTGTGCACCAAATGCCAACAAATGTATGCTTTTCGATAATAGATACTGCCACGTCTAGCAGATTTTTTTTATCATTTTATTAAGCAGAAATTAAACTGCTTTGACAACACACCCTCCATTAGCACTGCCAGAAACCAGTTCTTTCATTTAACGCTTGCCAGTTGTTCACAAAATGAGAAAGCTGAAATATGAAGTACAGCAAACAGAATATTCAGTCCACTACATCATTCCACACAGTCTTATAACAAAGAGACAGAACAACTATTGGTCTCACCTCTTTGGTATAATGCAGATCTCCCATCACCTTGCCAGTGAGACCATCCTGTTTCCGATCTTCTATCTGCCCCTGTAGCTCCATCAGAAGCCAGTCTTCTGGTTGTCCTTGCGGATCCCTAGAATTAGATATTGTATCCCTATGAGGGTGCTTCAGCGACTTAAATTGTATCTTTGGTTGCAGCTTCACTTTGCTAGGGCATGGCTGCCATCAGAAAAGCAATGTTAACCTTAAAGGAGAAGGAAAGGTTTGCAGCATTTAGGGGTACCAAATGTTAGGCACCCCCAATAGATTGTATCAACTTACCTGAAACTAAGGGACAGTGCATTAGTCTGCCCCGTAAATTTGAAGAAAGAAGGAAAAGGATCGCTCTGTGGTGCTCACTGGTATAACCGGGGCCGGTGCAGTTTTCTGCTGATAGGAGCACCGGCCCGGGGTTTCAGGTAAGTCAATACAATCACTTGGGGGTGCCTAACATTTGGCACCCCAAGTGTTACAAGCCTTTCCTTCTCCTTTAAAGGGGTTGTTCACCTTCCAAACACTTTTTCCAATCGCGTCCCATTTTATTTTTACAGTTTTTCCAAAACTGAAGTTTAAAGTTCTTGTTATCTCAGTGATTTGGGCCAGATTCTGAACGGTTACAATTGCTAATGGAAATATGACCGCTCAAGACTCACCCCACAACAGTATGAGCTCCGTGTGCTCAGCCACCAGCGTTCCGGCTGAAATATGGATCAAGGTAACAACATCGCCTTACACGTTTCGGTAAAACTTTCCCTTAATCATAGGCAATGCCTTCTCATATTCATCCGGAGTGCCGCCTGTATTGCTTATTTGGTTACAATTGTTACATTGGTTGATACATTTTTCTGGAGCATCTGTGGAATACTAGCAATTATTGCATCAATTCTAACAGCTGCCTTTAATGAAACTCAGCAGGGACAAAGATAAGAAATGTATCAATTAAATGTATCAATTGAGAACAGTTTACAGTAAGTGACACCCCCAGGTTGCAAAGACATAAGAAGGTGAAAAATTAAACATTAAACATAATTTTCTATTTCTGACTGTTTTTTCGAATATTGATTTGAAAAAAGAATTTCTGGTGAACTCTCTGAAAACAAATGAACTGGAAAAAAAAGTGTTGTAAAGTGAACAAAGCATTTAAAGCGACAAGTAAAACACACTCCTTACCACAGATCAACCCATAGTAAATTTTATTTTATAAGCCCTGGTTATTACAGAAGCCCTGACTGATGTATCTTCTGACAGCGGCCCAGTGCTAGTAGATTTTTTTCATCATTGAAGGGGTTGTTTCCTCTTTAAATTTACTTTTAAGATGATGTAGAGAGAGTGGCATTCTGGTTTTCATTATTTATTATTTGTGGTTTTTGAATTATTTAGCTTTATTTTCAGCAGCTCTTCAGCTTGCAATTTCAGCAATCCGGTTGCTAGCATCCAAATTAGATATTCAACTATAACAAGAGTCCTTTATGTATCCATCCGTATGGGTGTGCTTCTCTACGTGCTGCAATCCCCGTGTTGGAATGCCAAGGTTACTAATACAAAAAGAGGTAGCCGGAGAGCACTTATTTCTTTAGTTTAAAAGATCATTTCTTTATTTTGCAGGCATTTACTGCACAACATGTTTCGGCTTCTGGCCTTCATCAGGTGCATAAAATCAATTAACAAAGCAAGCCATTTAACCCCTCACCTCACCAACAACTGTATACCAGCTCCACAGAGTGGCCAGGTTACTATAAACATATTCAAAACAATAGTACTGCCATCTTGTGGCCTACTAGTAATTAGCACCAACAAAAGTTGCAAATGTTTTGTAGCGATGGTAATACATATTGACACAATATATGCAGAAGTTTGAAACAGTAACAAGGTATTGTCCTACCAGTGTCAGGCCATTTTCAGTATTACAATGTATATTATTCCAAAGTGTATCTGTAAGAAAAGTGGAAATTCAATTATATATAACCATTATAAAAAGCATTTATAGCTCATAGCTTCGTTCATTCCCCTTGGTTCAACTGTATTCATTCTGTCTATCCATCTTGCCTCAGTTTGTAACAATAGACGTTTTCTATCTCCCCCTCTTTGGGGTAACTGAACTTTCTCTAAAACCAGCCACCTTAATGTTGCTGAGTTGTGTTTATGCAAATAAAAGTGTTTTCCGACTGGTGTATAAGTTTTTTTGTTCTCTGGATCATAATTGGAAATAGAATACTTATGTTCCCTGATCCTAATTTTTATTTGTCTCGATGTTTGCCCAATATACATTTTCCCACAAGGGCACTTAAGGGCATAAATCACAAAATCCGTATTACAAGTATAGTAAGCTTTTATCGGGATCTTATAACCCTTCAAGGGGTGCGTTATACTGTCACCCTTGATTATGGAACTACAGCACCCACAGCCCAGGCAGGGGAATGTGCCAAACTTAGGAGTGCTTAAAAATCTTGTTTTATTCTCTGTCCCATGGATATCAGTCTTTATCAACTTGTCCGCCAAATTTCTCCCTCTCTTATAGGAAAATAAAGGGACTGTTTTACAGTGTTTGCCAACCACAGGATCCCTTTGTAAAATGGACCAATGTTGCAAAGTCAATTTTTCAAGTTTTTTACTGAGTGGTCCAAATTGGCTCACAAACGGAATTCTTTGGTCAACAACCAATGAGTCTTTTGTCTTCCTTAGAAGACTAGTTCTATCTTGTTTAAGGACCTCATCTCTTATTGTACATAATGAGTTATAGTCGTAGCCCTTTTCCACAAATTTATTAATCAGTTTATTCGCACTACTCAGGTAACGTTCATCACTAGAGGATATACGTCTCACCCTCAGGAACTGGCCCTTCGGAATGCCTTTAATAGTATTCGGCATATGATAGCTGTCAGGGCGTAAAATGTTGTTTCGTTCAGCAGGTTTAGAATACAAGTCTGTGGATATTTTTCCATCTATATTGAAAACCTCCACATCTAAGTAGTGGATACTAGATTTGTTGTACTCGGCTGTAAATTTTATGGAGCCATGGTGTGTATTGATAAATTCAATGAACTGTTGTAGTTCAACATCACCCTTTTTCCATATGATGAAAATGTCATCCACATATCGAAAATAGCAATGTATGCAATCTGTAAATAGTGGATTGTACAGTATCAATTTATGTTCCAGGGCCGCCATGAAGATGTTGGCATAGCTGGGCGCTAAATTACTACCCATGGCGGTCCCTTGTACTTGTATGTAGAAATCCCTGCCAAATCTGAAATAGTTACATTTTAGAACAATGGTCAAAAGTTCCAATAGAAAAAATATCATAGGATGTGTGGTCTTAGTCTGAAGTAATGCCTCCTCTACATAATGTATCCCCTCCTCATGGGGAATAGATGTATATAAGGACTGGACGTCAATGTATGAGGAGGCATTACTTCAGACTAAGACCACACATCCTATGATATTTTTTCTATTGGAACTTTTGACCATTGTTCTAAAATGTAACTATTTCAGATTTGGCAGGGATTTCTACATACAAGTACAAGGGACCGCCATGGGTAGTAATTTAGCGCCCAGCTATGCCAACATCTTCATGGCGGCCCTGGAACATAAATTGATACTGTACAATCCACTATTTACAGATTGCATACATTGCTATTTTCGATATGTGGATGACATTTTCATCATATGGAAAAAGGGTGATGTTGAACTACAACAGTTCATTGAATTTATCAATACACACCATGGCTCCATAAAATTTACAGCCGAGTACAACAAATCTAGTATCCACTACTTAGATGTGGAGGTTTTCAATATAGATGGAAAAATATCCACAGACTTGTATTCTAAACCTGCTGAACGAAACAACATTTTACGCCCTGACAGCTATCATATGCCGAATACTATTAAAGGCATTCCGAAGGGCCAGTTCCTGAGGGTGAGACGTATATCCTCTAGTGATGAACGTTACCTGAGTAGTGCGAATAAACTGATTAATAAATTTGTGGAAAAGGGCTACGACTATAACTCATTATGTACAATAAGAGATGAGGTCCTTAAACAAGATAGAACTAGTCTTCTAAGGAAGACAAAAGACTCATTGGTTGTTGACCAAAGAATTCCGTTTGTGAGCCAATTTGGACCACTCAGTAAAAAACTTGAAAAATTGACTTTGCAACATTGGTCCATTTTACAAAGGGATCCTGTGGTTGGCAAACACTGTAAAACAGTCCCTTTATTTTCCTATAAGAGAGGGAGAAATTTGGCGGACAAGTTGATAAAGACTGATATCCATGGGACAGAGAATAAAACAAGATTTTTAAGCACTCCTAAGTTTGGCACATTCCCCTGCCTGGGCTGTGGGTGCTGTAGTTCCATAATCAAGGGTGACAGTATAACGCACCCCTTGAAGGGTTATAAGATCCCGATAAAAGCTTACTATACTTGTAATACGGATTTTGTGATTTATGCCCTTAAGTGCCCTTGTGGGAAAATGTATATTGGGCAAACATCGAGACAAATAAAAATTAGGATCAGGGAACATAAGTATTCTATTTCCAATTATGATCCAGAGAACAAAAAAACTTATACACCAGTCGGAAAACACTTTTATTTGCATAAACACAACTCAGCAACATTAAGGTGGCTGGTTTTAGAGAAAGTTCAGTTACCCCAAAGAGGGGGAGATAGAAAACGTCTATTGTTACAAACTGAGGCAAGATGGATAGACAGAATGAATACAGTTGAACCAAGGGGAATGAACGAAGCTATGAGCTATAAATGCTTTTTATAATGGTTATATATAATTGAATTTCCACTTTTCTTACAGATACACTTTGGAATAATATACATTGTAATACTGAAAATGGCCTGACACTGGTAGGACAATACCTTGTTACTGTTTCAAACTTCTGCATATATTGTGTCAATATGTATTACCATCGCTACAAAACATTTGCAACTTTTGTTGGTGCTAATTACTAGTAGGCCACAAGATGGCAGTACTATTGTTTTGAATATGTTTATAGTAACCTGGCCACTCTGTGGAGCTGGTATACAGTTGTTGGTGAGGTGAGGGGTTAAATGGCTTGCTTTGTTAATTGATTTTATGCACCTGATGAAGGCCAGAAGCCGAAACATGTTGTGCAGTAAATGCCTGCAAAATAAAGAAATGATCTTTTAAACTAAAGAAATAAGTGCTCTCCGGCTACCTCTTTTTGTATTAGCATCCAAATTACCTTAGCAACCATGCAATGATTTGAATAAGAGATTGGTATATGAAAAAGAGAGGGCCTGAATAGAAAGAGGAGTAATCAAAAGTAACAATACATTTGCAGCCTTAGGGTCATGCCACACGAGCAGATTCGGGGAGATTAGTCGCCCCAGCGACAAATCTCCTCATCCTCGGGGCGACAATCTCCATCTCCACCTGCCCTCCGCCGGCTACAATGAAAATTGCATACGACAATTCACACGTGGCGCTTTGTTTTCTGAAGTCGCCCGAAATTTCCTTGTGAGGCAACTTCGGAAAATAAATCGCCGCATGTGCATTGCGGCAGGCGATTTCCAGTGTAGCCGGTGGAGGGCAGGGAGGAGGTAGTTTGGGGAGATTGTCGCTCCAAAGAAGAGATTTGTCGCTGCGGCGACTAATCTCCCTGAATCTGCTCGTGCAGCCTGACCCTTATAGAGCATTTGCTTTTAGATGGGGTCAGAAGTTAGAGACAGTCAGAAGAAGGCAAATAATTAAAAAAAGACAAAAAAATGAAAAGTTGCTTAGAATTAGTCAGTCTATAACATATTAAAAGTAAACTAAGTTGAACCACCCCTATAAAACAATAAATATGATGTATTTTTCCTGATTCAGAAGTCACAGCTGCAGCTAGAGATTTAAGCGGCCATTCATTCTTTACCTTGCTAGGTAAGGCTGAATAAATAAATAAATAAATATGGGATTAGAAAATGTAGAAAAGCAAATGAACCCTTCGGACAGTCCATGAAGGAGCGCCAGAACTAGGGGTCGGCAGAAGAGACACGTGACCAGGGAGCAAAACTTGGGGGCGCCAGGCAAGCAGGGCAAATGTCACTCTGTGATTCCAGCAGCAGCAACACGGACTCACCGGGACACCAGGATCTGCACCATGTTCACAAACTGACGGAGACACCGGATCAACACTACACTGACTCCACCAACAACTCACTATACAACACTCTGAATCTGGCGGCAGCTCGCACGGAGGCGGGGTTAGCAGTACTACGCATTTCCTGTTCCGGGTGTCTATGGAGTCCACGTGAAGAAGGAGAAACGCGTGAGAGGAGTTTAGCCCTGTGAGGACCAGGTAGTTTAAACACTTATTGCTACTTTGTCTATGAAGGAGATAGGGAGCGGGGATATGTTCTTATGTAAAGCTATTTATGTGATAATCTGGCACAGTTCTTTTCGGCCCTACAGCGAACGTTTACAGAGCACTGGCCATTAGGCTTACAATCCTCACACCGGAGCTTTACTTTTTATTCGGCTTCGGCGGTGGCTATAGGGTGTTAGGCTGCTGGTCTGATGTGTAATACAGAATACCTGTACATCCTGCAATGTAGTGCTATAGCTCCCAGGGTTGTATATAGGACATTGGTTCCCTGTATTAAAGTGAAGTGTGTCGGTTCTAAGGGGAGTTTAAGTGGATTTAGAGTCCTAGACACATTCAGAACATCTTTCCTCATATAGAAAGGGCTGCTTGTTAGTATTCTGTGTGTGTTTATATATAATCTACAGTCTGGTCATTTCCCTATGGGACCAGACTGTAAATTATATCCTTATAAACGGCGCGTTCTGACGTCAGAACGCACCGTTTATAACAGGGGCCCCAGGCTGCCGAATTTGACGCAGCTCGTTTGAATTTGACGCCGTGCGTCCGATTTTGACGGCGCACGTCCGGAATGGGCGACCAGAATTTCGACTCCGACCCCCCCCACAAAATGTAGATTATAATGCATAATGTACCCCCTACTAGAAATTTATAAAGATATCAGAAGTCACCTCGGAGTTATGTGGCCTGCAGCATCGTGCTTTTATATGGTCACATAACTCCTCGGTGACTTATAATATCTTTATAAATTACAGTAGGGGGTACATTATCCACTATATAATACACAAAATCCATGAATATCTTGTAAATTATATCCTTATAAACGGTGAGTTCCGATGTAATTTCTGTCACATGACTCACTGAAACTTGTGTATTATAATAAATAAAGTACCCCCAGTTGCAAAATATGAGGATATTAGAAGTCACTTCGGAGTTCCATGACCTGTATAAAAACACTCGGCCTTCGGGCCTCGTGTTTTTATAGGGTCATGAAACGCCTCGGTAACTTATAATATCCTTATATTATACAAGAGGGGGTACTTTATTTACTATATATATATATATATATATATATATATATATATATATATATATATATATATATATATATATATATATATATATATATATATGTGTGTGTGTGTGTGTAGTTACTGGTGATGTTCTGCAGTGCTTTACAGAGATTATACAGCATAGACAGAAGTCCCTGTCGCAGTGGTGCTTACACCACAAATCTGTGGACCATATACACAAAATAATTAGTCAAGTGAAAAATGTATATTGGATTTTTTGGTCAATGCGTTCAGTGTCACACTGGGACACCAGGGGCCCACTCAAAAACCTTAGACCAGGGGCCCACCAAAGAACCATAGACCAGGGGCCCACGCAGTACTATTATTTATCCTCTACTCATTCAACCTCTATTCTTCTAGTCTCTATTCTTTATATACTATAATCTATTATTCCATTTATTTAGCCTCTTTGTTCTCATAGAAATAGGGAAAGGCCATGAACTAGGCCTAATGTTTAGCAGCACAAGGGCCCACTGACACCTGGGCCAACCAGGAGTTTTCCTGGTTTCCCAGTGGGCCAGTCCGACACTTAATGCGTGGCTTGGAATGCTTTCTCCATCCTCTGTGCAGCCTCTCAGACTTAGCCTATGTCCATATGTTTATTTTCATGCATATATAGCTGTTGTATGGATTAAGAAAAATGATGTTCATCAGATGTCCCTTGATTTGTTACCTCCAGACATGGGGGAGTTTAAGGTTCACCGTGTCCGGTTCTTCAACTATGTCCCATCTGGCGTGCGCTGTATGGCCTATGCAGAGGAGAAAAACAAGCTCGCCCTGGCTCGAAATGATGGTTCTGTGGAAGTTTTCAATTTTTCCTCTTTTTACTACCAGGAGAAGGTATGTTGCCTTTACAGACAAGGATGTTGCTATTTGTTTGCCTGTACAGGGTGCTGCTACCATGAGTTGAGAATCTTGCCCCAGGCTGCAACACCCTGCAAGTTACTAGCGGCAGCAAAAACTTAAACTATAAGTGCAGAAATACTATTTTTTAAATCTGAATATATGCTATGCTAGTGCAGAAAGCACTATTGGGGAGCAAAGGGAGGGGACAGTCTGAGGGCGGGACAGGTACTAGATCAACTGTGGTGTTTCTTTTTTTTTTTTTTAAATCGTATTTATTGCTTTTTTGACAAAGAAACACTAAACAAAAAAAGAAAGAAAAAATAATATAAGGCATTAAAGTAACCTGAAATACCATAAAATAAAATTCATACAGTCTCCTGTTTCTTAATTGCGGAATCTATGTTGGTATAGTCCATGTCCTGCTTGTCATGTCCGGGTGCACACATAATAATTAGAGTTGTATATATCAACAGAGTTTTTTAGGAACATTCCTTAGAGTCTGGTGAATCTAGCCAGGAATGCCATATTAGTTAAAATTTGTCTATATTACCCCTCTGTAAATACATCAGGCGGGCTATAATAGTGTGTTCCCTTAGTAAACTTTTCATTAATACTGGGGTAGTCCTCCGAAATCCATTTCAGAGCCACACATTTTCGTGCCAAAAACATTGCTTCTCTTATCAATACAAGAAGATTGTGTGATTTAGTGATTGGTGTGACCACACCCAGCAAACATACCTTGGGGGAAGCAGTAGCCTGCAGCTTAGTGATTCTGGTAAGATCTTTGCTCAGAATGTTGCAACTGTGGGACATGTCCACATTAAAGGGATACTGAATCGGTTAATAGTGCTGCTCCAGCAGAATTTTGCGCTGAAATCCATTTCTCAAAAGAGAAAAGAGATTTTTTTATATTCAATTTTGAAATCTAACATGGGGCTAGACATTTTGTCAATTTCCCAGCTGCCCCTGGTCATGTGACCAGGGGCAGCTGGGACATGTTTTTCCATGACAGTATACCTTTAAGTGAAAAAAAATCGGTGCCATGTGCTCGACATTTTGGGCCGCAATCATCCGGCTTCAATTTGGCCTTGTGCATTCAGATAGGGGTAATGTATGCTTGGTGTAGTATAAGCATTTGTGAACTATGGTGTTTAAGTGACATTTGTTTTCCCTTTATGCTGTGTAGACGATTCCTGGTGATGCGAGTAGATCCATAGAGTCAATATGTTGGGCAGCTGGCAATAGACTTTTCACTGCTGGTCTCAATGGAGAGATTACTGAGTATGACCTTGAGAAACTTTGTGTTAAACATACACTGGATGCATATGGTGGTCCCATATGGAATATTGCTGCTAATGCCAGCAGTACACACCTTGCGGTAAGTGCAAGCACCCATCTTGTAACATCATATTCTTTAGAAACGTAATAAAAATGCTCCCGTACTATGCGAAATTATCCAAAAACACTTAATGCTGAATATTTATGATCTTCTATAAAAAGATCTTGTATTGTTTTATTGTATCATTTACAGTATTATACCTATATTTAGTGCAAATTTGCAGAAAGTTTTTAGTTCCTGTTGTCATGATTTTTCTGTATCCTGCAGGTGAGCTGCGAGGATGGCTCTGTTAAGTTGTTCAGCATTACATCTGACCATATTAAGTTTGAAAGGAACTTGGACCGCCAGAAAGGTGAGGAATCAGTGCTAATTGCATACTGACAGATTTTGACGTTTCAACTTACATCTACAAATGTAATTTTTCTCTATTCCTCTTTATAGGTCGTTTACTCTGTCTTGCTTGGCACCCCCTTGGTACTCACATTGTTACAGGCTCTGTCAACAAGATTCAAGTTTTTAATGCCTCAACTGGTAGGTGTGAGTGGCCGGTCCATGGTAATCATACTGCATGAAATAATTATGTTCCTCTAAGTTCTATAGTTTAATAACCCTCCCCTTAGATCAGTTGTCCCCACACTATGTGACTAGCCTGGGGCAGTGGCAGATTGACTTTGCCTGATAGCCACTTAGGGTGAGATTTGTGGTAATCTATACTTGTTATTCTCGATAACCCTGAAAGCCCAACTATAATGTCAGTTTGGATGAGATATGGAGTTGCACTTGTTTGCTGCCTTAGATATTCTTGGAACTATTCATGCAGGGTTGATTGAGCAATGTTTCCCATCACCCTTCTAATCTTGTTATGAGCTGATGGGTGAGCTGAACAAAGGTTGGTCATCCATAGGGGCCTCACCCAAAAATGTCTGGCAACCACTGGCTTTGATGTTTAGCAGATCATTTGTTAATTTAGTGCAGATGACCACATTGCCAGGCCTGTTGGGGAGAAAATGTTGACAGTCTGCAGTAAACCCCAAGCCAGGGATTAACCTTTTTCCTGTCAATAGCTGCCCTGCCCAGATCCAATAATTTCTTGTGAAGATCAGGGTCAACAAATGTATGTATGTATGTATAACTTTATTTCGCACTACTGGTATACACAGAACTGTACATTTTTATAATACAGTAAAAACACAAATAGGGACGAGAAGTAGTGCGATAAATAGATTAATAAAAACAAGTGACGTGCTAAGAGACAAAGGAGGAAGGATTTCTCTGCACTGTAGAACTTGGAATAATGCACTTTTAATTATGATTTGCTGTCCATCTGTTATCTCTTGGTCTCTTTTCCATCCTAGGTCATCTACAGCATGTCCTTAAGCTTGACAGCCGACCATTAGCTGGACGCAAACGTGAATGTGTGGTGTGGAGTGTGGCAGTATTATCCAGTGGAGATATTATCAGTGTGGATTCTTCAGGGAAACTCCAGTTCTGGGATTTAGAGAAAGGGACACTGATTCACACACATTCAGTGGCCAACTGTGACATCCTATCACTTGCGGTGTCAAAGGTAATGCAAACAATTTTTCAAATGTATTAGACGATGTTCCCACTGATATATTTATAACACCCATTGTGTAACAGGCAGAAGACAGCCTGGTGGTGGGCACAGCCGAAGGTGTCCTGTTCCAATATCAGCATATAGCGTTGAAGGCAGGTGAATCTGAGAGACAGTGGGTGCGCACCAAACCATTCCGCTATCATACACATGATGTGAGAGCAGTGGCACACAGCAGCACAGCCATCATATCCGGAGGTACGCACACTTCCCACCTTAAATCTCTGACAGTTATGTTCTTCTTCGGTAGTTAATCCCTTTTTCCTCTTAGGTGTAGATGGTCATCTTGTTATCCGTTCCCTTATGGAGAAGATAGAAGTAAAATCGTATGAAGCTGCATTGAGAAAAATCACATTCCCTCATGTGAGTCTTTTGGCTGTAACAGTTCAGTGTGACATCAGCATAAAACTAAAAAAAAACAATATTATATACAATCTTCTATTTGAACTTGCTACTATTTGCACCTATTTAAAAGGGTTGTTCACCTTTTTTCAGTTGTTGTTTTCAACAGCTGCCTATAATTGATTCTACGTATAAAGAAAAAGATAAGAAATATTTCAACTTGTGTATCAATTTACAACATTTTACATGGGCCAACATTGGATCACAAGGATAGGGCTTTGCAAACCTGTCAGCAGACTGGTCTACAACCAGGGCAGTCCTCAGCCAGTAGCATCTTCCTGCCTGCATAATTTCTTATCATACATTGGTCAAGCAAGCCATAATTGTGCCACATACCTGGGCAAATAGATTGACTCCTTCAAAAGTCAGCAGCCTATGCCAACTCGTGTTTCGGCATCTTGATATTCTTTTAACTTGTTTGTCAATTATTTTTAACTGGTCAAACTTCATCATCACTTCATGTGTAGTTTTCAAAATGGAAGACATGTTGTTGCACCTTCTTTGGCTGGTTAGGGATCACCATGAAAATATGTTTAGGCAGTGCCATGGAAAAGAAACAATACATTCAAAACACAAGCTGACTACTTTTGTTTGCAAAGGATTCGGGGGTTCTGAAAAATAGTGGATTCATGCATACCTAAATTCAAGCTATGCACATGGTGTGTCTTTTGCAGATTGCATTCTCTTGTTTATTTTTATTCATTTTACACTGTATCAAAAATAGTAATTCTTCTATGCTTAAACTGATCCATGCTATCTAGATGTCAGTTGGATCAGCCTGGTTTGGCTCAATGTATAGGTGGCAAAGGTTGCAGTCGCCAAAGAAGCTGATCTTATGTTTTATAGGCATACTTTAGTCACTTTTATGGCCTATTACTTAGACCACAGCCACCTGGAAAGTCCTAGTAGTAGACAGTGACGTTTTATTATTATTATTATTATATAAAAGTAAATCCGTAGTAAAGGAACTAAAAACACTGAGGTATTAAATTGTGTAACTATGTATCTAAACAGAAAATAAGTGCCATGAGTAAAAATAACAAGGAGCAAAAATAGTAACATCTGAGAATTATGAAATTCTTTGTTTCAATTTAACACAAAATATATGCTTTAATCGTTTTGTGCTCGTTTTGTGCTTTGTTGCCCACATGCATTTTTTTTACCATTTTTCACGTTTTTATTTTCTCATATGTTTTTATCTATCATTATGGTAAGTGGGTTATATCCATATTTTGCAGTATCCCCTGGTATCCTGTGCACAAAAAGCTGGACGATTACTGTTCCAGTTCCCAGAACATCTGGAGCTCTGGCAGCTAGGAAACACAGACATTTCAGGTATGGCAGGCTGAGATTAAGTACAGGTAGGTAGGTAGGTTTAGATTCTGTGTTCGAGCAATCGCTGTATGGTCTACATATCTTTATACCTACATCTCTTTCTTCAAGGAAAAGATGGGGATGTCCTCCCTTTGAAACAGACACAAGAACTTCTTCTGAAGCTTAAAAGAAAGGTGAGGAATATAAACTAATTAGGTATGATAGAAAAAGGGATCTATTCATCTTACAGGTATAGAATCCATTATCCGGAAACACAGAAATCTAAAAAGCTCAGATTTACGGGAAGGCCATCTTCCATTGACTCTGATGTTAATCAAATAATTCTCATTTTATTTTTTCATATAATAATAAAACAGTACATATAGGTATAATTAATCTTAATTGGAAGCCAAACAATCCTATTGGGTTTAATTAATGGTTAAATTATTTTTTAGTAGACCCCTTATTGGGAAAACCCAAGGTCCCAAAGCATTCTGGATAACTGTTCCCATACATGTATTACTATACTTCTATGAAAAGGTTAGAAACTGCATATATCTGCATTAGGTAAATAGGATTGCTTTGAATTCACAACTCAGACTGACTGTGCCTCTCTTCAGGGTTCTGAAAGTATCCGTTGTAGTTCTGTGTCTCACTGTGGGTCCTGGATTTGCTACGTCACCTCCTCACAGCTTTACTTGCATCAGCTGAAATGTGAAAAGGAAAGTCTGAGCCTAAGCCGGGTGAGAACTTATAATATTTTAACCTTGCAGAGGTAGGGTTACTAGATCAGAATTTTAAGAATATTGGCAGCAATTCTTGCAAAATATCATACCCCCAATAAGATCCTTATAATAATTATATAACTCAAGTGTTTAAATGGTACCAAGCTCATTAGCACTATGACATGCACTAAGAAGATTTACTTTGGTATACTGATGCCCATCTTTTTCATCTCACAGGTACACAAACTCCCTCAACTCCCCTCTGCAGCCTTAAAACTGTTGTTCAGCCCAGACTCCAAGAGACTGTATGTTGGATCAGAAGGAGGATGCGTGCATGTTCTGGAGCTTTTAGACGGCACTTGCAAACTTGGCCCAACTCTGAAGCCACCTTCTGAATCGGCAAACTGTAAGCTAATTAAGGACTTGTAGAATATTGT
Organism: Xenopus laevis; assembly: GCF_017654675.1. Classification (NCBI taxonomy): domain Eukaryota; kingdom Metazoa; phylum Chordata; class Amphibia; order Anura; family Pipidae; genus Xenopus; species Xenopus laevis. Next base: position 55,204,211 of record NC_054377.1, on the reverse strand, counting down.
GGAAACTAAGGATACTGAGCCCAGAATAACTGAGCAATGTGTACATAAAAATAAAATAGCTATGAAACGCCTACTTTTCTTCCCCTTTTCCAGGCCTGTTGGCCTGAGCCAGTGTATAATAACCTACCTTTTATAAACTAACCTACTACTATAGAAGCTGTCCCAGAGATTATTATAAAAATATGGTTTTTAGGTATAGAGACACCTATACTAACGTTTCTTGTACCCCTAGGTGTACTAAAATTTCATGACCATTAACTGACATTTAATAATAAAATGAAACATTACACACAGGCACATTCAGACTTGCAGTACAGCAACTTTAACAGGCATAGTATTTAGTTTTTTCCAAACCACATTGATTATGGAGATATTTTGATCTTTATAATATCTTATCAAGGAAGTAAGTTATGTTCCAGTGTAAGATTAAATGTGTTATTAACTATACTCATTAATTGAGAACTAAAACACTAACAAAAAAAAAAAAAAAAAAGGCTAGAACTGCTGGTCATTATGTTTTGTGTTTCTTTACCAGCCCAAGGTAACTACAGCCATTTGGCAGGGAAGATCTCTGTCTACAAAGATTCCCCAGTAGCTCCTCATCTTCTTTTCTGCTGATTCACTGCACATGCTCTGTTCTGCTGTCACTTACTAAGCTTAGGGACCCACTCACAATATACAGTATATATATAATATAAATGCACATGTACAATTAGCATCAGAATTGAATAATCTGCCTTGTAGCATCAGTATATATTCGAGACCAACCTCATTTTCTGTTTGATAATTTGTGACAACCCCTAAGCTTAGCTGCTCAAATCACCCCAAGCATGCGAGTGTACAGACACTTTCCAAGATGGTGACCCCCTGTGACAAGTTTGAAGTCCTGGATCATTGCTGCTATTGAGAAGCTGAAACTTTAGGCTGGTGCAATAAATTCAGTATATAAAATATTGCATTTTCAGCCATATTCATATTTAGGGTTTAGAGTGCATGCTTGCTGACGAAGAACATAACATTGCGGGGCAGGGTACAAAGTTGCTATATGAAACAATCTGTTACAACTGTTAGATGGAAAGGCTGGGGATTAGTCTATGGAAGCAGCAGGAATTCCAAAGGTTTGTGGTGAAGCCAAGTGAAAATAGAATGGTTAGCTGAAGAATATTGTATCAGAGTGGTGGGGTTGAAGCTTATCAGTGCAGGACTATTGAGTTGCTGGTTTTGGTTTCTGTACAAATATTGGTAGACTTAGAGGCTTCTTGCCATGGAATTACTAACACTGTTAGTTGATGAGGTATCACAAGTCAGGATATAGTATTGCTTTGTAATAGATAATGTAGCTATCTGCTGAAATTCTTATTTTGCATTTTATTGGGTTGGGTGGCCCTTGAGAGTCAGGGAAAATTTTAATCAAGTAATATTTTTTTGACTACAACCCTGTTGTTGCTAAAGCTACTACAGTTCCTAGCCTACATTGGCCCTCAACATTATGTCATTAATATGCTGTGGATGTGATGTTTTGCATTAATTGAGTAAAGTATTGTGTGTAGATCCTCTTTAGGGACTGTGAGATAGCATCTTATTGGTTTGCTACAGGCTTTTAGACTGTGGAAATGGGTAACCAGCAAGCAAACCTGTGCTACTTTTTGTGCTACCACTGAGGCCTGTTAGATGTGTTGCAGAAGCATGGGTTTCAGGGCTGTCTAGCTAGGGCTATCCTACATATAGTTACACTGTTATAAACATTTGGAGGAAGAAACTTAAAAAAAGCATTGTTGTCCCTTTTTATAGACATGTATTTTTGTCCTCAGGTTCTTCAAGTTCTGTACATCTCATGGCTGCAAGTATGAATGGAAGCTTCTTGGCAGTGGCTACCCCCAGCTCTCAGATTGATATCTACAACATAAAGTTAATGAAGGTGGGAACTAGAGACTTGGTTGGCAATATGAATATATACTTATTTGTTTAGTCATATGAAACAAAAATCCTATGTACCACTCATTGGAGTCCTTTCTCTGAATTGTGATTTATTTACATGACTCCTATCTCTTGCTTTTGCAGTACGAGTGTTCTGTTCCTCGGTACAACTATCCTCCTAGTGCAATTAGTATCCACCCAACGACAGAGAATCTTGTGATTGCTTATGCAGACCAGCAGGTTGGTACCTTATCATGTCTGTGGTTGTATTTGTAAAATGTGTGTTTTTCCTTACCTGCCCTTGTTCTTCCAACACATAGCTGATGGAGTTCAATATTACCCAACGCCAGTACACAGAGTGGGGCCGCAGAGTCCTCAAGAATGGGCTTCATCGTGATTGGCTTGAACGAGACACCCCTATTCTTGCCATTTGTTTTAATCCATCAAGGCCTGAGGATATACTGATGCATGACAACTACATGTTCTGTGTCTTGGACAAGTCACTGGTAACTATCCATATAATATTAATGTTGAGCAGCATATCATTAATATCATTTATAATAGGAGCTGTCCTCTTATTGTACTCATGGTTAGAACAGCTGCATATATTTATTATTATATATAATGATCCTTAGAATTTAGAAATAAGTATAAAAACACAAACGGACAACACTTCCCTAGACAGCATGTCGTTTTAGGAATAGGCTGAGCATGCTGAGTAATTTGTTTATTCTCTGAAGATAATAGGACTGTATAATATTGGCAAATATTGGACATTAGAACACTAACTGTATAGAAATCTCCAAGTACCCAGCATTGTTTCTCTTAAGATTAATATTGTTGTGTTCCTGCCCAGCCACTTCCGGATGACAAAACACCACTTGTCAACCAGATCACGCTAAAACATCTTTCTGAGCGTGAACAAAAGAGCCAAGCACATGCTTTTAAGATTACAAAGAAGTTTCAGGTATGAACTTTTGCCCTGCTTGACTTTTCTTTTTTTAACCTTAATTTGACTTTCTGTACTAATCACTTTCTAACCTTATCCATAACTTCCCTTGCTAATCCTTTACCAAATACCAAACGTATGCTATATTGACTCTGACACTCTTTCTTTCCCTACAGCCACTTATGTTTATGGACTTGCTCAGTAATGGAGATCTGGTGCTGGTAGAGAGGCCATTCAGTGACATTGTAGCTAATCTGCCGCCTCCAATGAAACAGAAGAAATTTGGAACTTAAACATGTACACCGTTTTCCAAACCCCTTTCACCTCAGTAAGACTATGCAAAAGTTTTGCTCAGCCAATTTTACCTCCATGTTGGAGTTGTATTCTTACATCTACCCCTCCCCAATTCCACCAAAGGAATTGCACTGTCAGAAGAAAATATTCTTGTCCTTTTGACAGGACAAGAAAAACAATAATGAGATGGAGACATAACCTAATAAGACTCAAAGCCAACACAGCTACAGTGCATCCAGAGCCTTAAACATGGTTTATAGGACCTTGTGGAAAAACTGTTTTTTTGTGTTCTGTACTGTTTCAGCAGTGTCCGTAATTATCTCATTTATATTGATTTAACTCCAGCCATCAGTACATATTTTACTGCTTCCTCTTCTTTAAAATATGATACTTATACAGGTATGTGAATAACCACATATTGATTATAATAGAGATGGTGGCCTGAAATTTGTTTCAAAGGGGAGACCGAATCCTAACATTTCCTAACCCACCTAATTTTTGTTTTTATTAAGATGGTGAGTTGAGACATTAGGACAAAAGGCAAAATATACTATTTTGCCTTTGAGACAAAATTAAATGCAAAATGACTATTTGTACAAGAACAAACATTGTATTGTTAAAGCCCTAGTGTGTATTGCAGTGCATTAACATGACAAATTATACTTGATTAGCTCCATTGCTAAACAGCTCAAAAAGGAGGGAAAATGACTCAATTACAAAATTAAAAGTGGTGATATTTATAAAAGGTGTGTTTTTTTTTTTATTTACTCCAGAACTATACACAATTATTTTAGACTATCTTAGATTGCAATGAGGTTGAAATTCTGAAGAAGTTGGCACCATAATTGTATTCCTAAATGGGAGATGGTCAGGCAGAGCAGATACTATTAAATAAAAAGCAGTGCACTTTCAGTATAAAACTTTATAAATACTTATTATTTTACATAATGTATCATGTCATTAAAGTAATATAGTGCAGTATGAATGCACATTTCATTCATCATTTTTATAAACTTCAGGTGCTACACAGAAAAAGAGGATTTTTATAAACGTCAGGTGCTTGACAGAAAAAGAAAGGACACACTTTCTTTTTTTTAGATAATTGAAGCAAAGAATATTTTGGCCCTGATCTCTTTGGATACTTCTTTATATTAAATGAAGTCCCAGCTCCTCAGTTCAGGCCCAAATACAAAGAATTCCATTAAAACACATATATTTAACTGCAAGTTGTGCAACTGCTCCAGATCCACCATGCTCAAATCTACAAATTGTGAAGAGCTGGTGGATGTTTGTTTTTAGGGCTCTGGATGGTAAAAACATTGTGTGTGGTCTACTAGTCACACGATTCAAGCCAAAATGTATGTTAAGGATTCCAACTTTCCTTGAAGATTATGAGGAGATATACAATTCTTTTTACCTTTGGTCTCAGCTTCTTTGGTATTGTGATGTTTTCTAGACTAGACAGAAGTCTATTAGGCTTTATTTACTAAGCTCAATTCAGCTTACAAAAAAGTCCCAATCAGCCATTGCATTGAGTTGTGTGCAAAGGTATGTGGTAGTGATGTGTGGGCCAATCCATAGCCTGCGGGTCGGGCACATTTGGGTCGACTGCTGCACATGGTTTATGGGCGAGTGTGGGCTTAACTGTAGCATCCTGATGACCTCCTAGTTCTACACTTCTGCCAGACATGCTCTTTTTTTATATAATCGCCCCACCCCCTTCTGTTCAATGCGGTTTGTATAGAGTTGCTCATTATTTGATAGCTAGAATCTGCAAATATTCTGAAGTGATCTGCAGTTGTATTTCAGTGTGCAGAGTGTTGGGAACATTATCCTATTGTAATTCAAATATCTACAGCTAGGTGTCACTGCCGCCGCTTAAATTGGACTCTTGGAGACGTGACCATTTCTACACCCAATTAAGCAGTGAAGCTATGTGACACTTAAGCAGTGGACCTTTTATGCGTAGCTGTATAAAGATTTTATGTCTACGGCCAAGGTAACCTGTCATTTGTCTAAATGATTTTTGCAGAAGCCCAGACCTTGAATCAGACTCACTGGTTCAGCACAGAATTTATAACCTCTAATCCACTCCATGTCCAATATTATAAATCACTGATGGATTGAAGTCTATAAAAGGGATCCTCTAATGAATATCAATTACAAAGATATTGGAAGTGTGTAAGGACTTTTATGATGTTATAGGTCAAAGGTTTTAAGGCTTTTTTGATGTTGTCCTGGCACATATAATTGCTGCAGATATATGGAAACATTGGTTTATTGGTCATTCACCCACAGTTCTAAGGATATCTACAGAAGCACATGAATGTATACACCCTAAATCTTACTATTGGCACAATAGTTGGCATTCACAAAGGCTTCATGGAGTTTATAGGCAAACAACCAAGCATTCTTATAAAACCCCACCCTAACATGATGAACATTAGGCTGCCACCCAGCCCGTGCCTTGGCCAAGGAGTTTTGGCACCTAGTAATCCATTTACAGTGTGCTCCGCATGGTATGCCTGTATAAGCAGCTTTTAAAATTTCATTACCTTTCAAACTTGTGTCTTTCATTCTTCAAAATTATCCTCTGCGTTTCCTGATTTTTTTTTTTAACTTGGATCAAGTACATAACTATAGAGGACGCGGACCTGCGGCTGCAGGGGGCACAAGAAGTATAGGGGCCCCATGAGGCCCTAATAAAATAGGTCAATCTGTAGACATTTTGGGGGCCTGAAAAATAATTTGCTGTGGGGCCTGTAATATCTAGTTATGCCACTGACTTGGATTATACTTTTAGTTAGGCCATGTCAATTTTTCCTGTCAGGTTGGCATTGTTTTTCTCTGTCTCTTTTTTTCCTTCTTCATTGTCTTTCATCTAGCTGTTTTACTCCCAGTGTGCCATTTTCTTCTTTCTTTGTGTTGTTCTCCATCTTTTCCTCTTGTTAGGCTCTCTGCTATCCTCATTTTATCAAATATCATCCTTCCTTTCTCTGGTCTCCATGTGTCCCCTCTTTCTTCATATCCCTTTTTTTCTATTCCCCTCTCACCATCTATGTACCATTCTCTCCTATTTCACAACAATCAACACCAGGTCTGTTTCATGCTCTGGTTCTTCTCCATACTTAAAGGGAACTCCATAAAAACACAAGTTTTTTTTAAAAGTAAACATAATTTCGAGCAACTTTGCAATATACATCATTAAAAAATATGCAGACTTTTCATGATTTTTAATGGTTTCTGACAGTTCCCTAAGCCTACCCCCTGCTCTCCTGCTGATCTCTCCGACTACTTTGCTAAACTGGCTGACTTCTGTTACTTTGTATCAAGTCAGCTGTTTTCAGCCTGTATCCTTCAAACCCCACAATTCCCTGCACATGTGATTTCAATAAAAAACAGAATATCAGTGCAATGCATTGTGGGTTATGTAGTTCTTGCATGCCGTCTGTAAGCTGTGGAGTAGTTGTTACAATTTGTAACATCAGTGATAAGTCCCTCCTTCCCTGCCAGGATTTCAAATGATGCAGAAAGAGAAGAACTGTTAAACAGCTGGATTTCAGCATAGGAAATGGCATTTATTCATACTTTTTGAAGAAACAGGTAACTGTGACGGATATATTAGGGGTTTCTGTGTTATGTGGGCCTCTTTATCAAATGTTGGTTTGGAAGTCGGAGTTCCCCTTTAAACAGTTTTCCCCCTTGTTTCATTCTCTAAGCTTTTCACTTCCAGATAATCTCTTTTCCTTCCATCCCAGTGTACCAGTCTCTGCACCTTTTTCCATGCCCCATATGGTAATCTACCATTCTCAATTTACATCACTTTCCATATGTCCCTGCTCTGTAAATTAAACTTTTAAAAATCCTGCTGTCTGGATAAGCATTTGTACATTGGAAATGATTAATTGGAGATCTCTCTTTCCTCACTGGATGTGCTGCTGATCAATACCCGCAGCAAATATAGTGGGGAGCTACAAGCATCTAAGAGGTAGGGTGAGGAGGATGCTGGGGCATTGTGGTGGCTTGGCATATAGTAAAGGATATTGTAATTTATAGTCAGGAGCTGAATATACTGGTAGGGAGCTTGCCTATTTGCTGGCCAGTTCTCCAATTTTGTCAAATCGCTTTCCAAAATGGCAACATCCTGTATGGAGCTTACAGTTTTGCAAAACTATCAGCAAAAATACTGTGTACTATGTCAACCTCAAGGTCATTCATAAACCTATCCAAAAATGAAAGGGCCAAGGTAAGAGCCCTCAGGGTAAGGGTACACAGGGCCATCTACTGGCTTCTCTCTGCCTGCAAGTTCTCTGCAGCAGGAAAGAAGTTGATGTGCTCCCATCTTCTTCTATGTGTTTCTGCACTGAAAGGTATGACATTGGCCTATGTGAATATTGTAGCAAAAATGCACACAAGCTGACGATGTACTTGTCAGGACAAAGACACGAAGGAGGGTATGAGAATACATTGGATTCTTTCCACCTGCAGAGAAAACACAGGCAGAGAGAAGCTAAGGCACAATACTGTTCGTCTGGCACAGAGGCAGTAAGAGAAGGAGATTGGTAGGAGTATATTCCAGCAAGGTATTCCATACAGAGACAACTGAACATACAGCACTAAGGAGGGATGAGAGATTCACGGAGAAAGCTTCACATAAGGAATGGTGTTTACAAAGGAGATGAGATATCTGCAAAATCTATACTTTGTCAGTGACCTGAACACTTACAGTGTGTATAGTGGAAATGAGAGAGTAGTGCTCTGTATAAGACAGCATGCCTAAAAGCTACATTTAGGATGGACAATCATGGGAACAAAATTAAATTTGTTATATTATACACTTGGAAGACTGAGGATACTGGCAGTTGGTTTTGTTGTTATTAATTCTGAGTGTGACATTCCAGTTTTAGAGGACTAATGGAAAACATCAGGGGAAAAGAACAGACAGTGCTATTGGAAGCGATACAGCTGGGAGAAGACAATGCAGATGGGAGAGGTTTCCCTTGTGATGCAGTCCTGGCCGACAGCTGCACAGTTCTGCTATCTCTGAACTAGTAAACAGGATGGGATTCTCTGCGTAATCATCCTCAGGAAGGAAGGTTCCGTATCCATGTATATTTTTCTGGAGCAGGAGAGATTTGGAAAACATCTATAACATATAGAAGATTCTTGTACTGGTGATTTCTAACAAAAGTCAGAATTTATTAGATGGGCTTTTTAATAGTGAAAACTACCAATCAGAAGTTTTCATGTACTAAAGTTACCCATGGCAACCAGTCCAATCATTGTTATTTTAATTTTGAGCCAGAATTATAAAAACTAACTTCTGATTGGTTGTTTTTTTTGCTATTAAAACACCTATCTAATCAATTCTGAGTGACGTTGGTTATAAACCACCAGTACAAGAATCTTCTATAACCAACTTCATTATGTTTTAGATGTTTTCCAAATCTCTCCTGCTCCAGATAAATATACAAGTATGAGGGACCTTCCTTCCTAAGAAGGAAGAGAATCCCATCCTGTTTTCTAGTTGCAGCTCTAGGCCCGGGCTTTTATGGCCTGCCCCCAAATCCAGGCCTGAATGGAGGTTGTGCAAAGGCATTGATATTGAGCCCAGCTATTTAGATGGCATGGGCATGATTGCAAGAAAGAATCATTTAAAGGAATTGTTCAGTGTAAAAATAAAAACTAGGTAAATAGATAGGATGTACAAAATAAAAATGTTTCTAATATAGTTAGTTAGGCAAAAATGTAATGTATAAAGGCTGGAGTGACTGGAGGTGTAACATAATAGCCAGAACACTACTTCCTGCTTTTCAGCTCTCTTGGTTTACACTGACTGGTTACCAGGCAGTAACCAATGAGAGACTTGAGATATATCTGAGCTGCATGCTGAGGATCAATTGCAAACTCACTCAACATATATTTACCATGTGGTCCCCCTTCAAGTCGCTGACTAACTCAGAGTTATAGAGCTGAAAAGCAGGAAATAGTGTTCTGGCTATTATGCTGCACAAATTCACAAAGATCCCAAGTTGGGCACAGGTTACCGAACGGTTGCGAAGTTGTGCTAATTAGCATACAGTGTGAAGTTAAAGTACAATGGACGTATATGCTGCAGCAACTACATTACACTACACAAGGCCAGGGAAACTTAATAAAATTAAATAGAGGTCTTATATTTGCCCTACACATGTGCCCACTGTATAGTTTAGGTGCCAAATGTAAGGGGGAAGGAGGATACCCCCCAAAAAAATTTCGATCTTTTTCAGCCTATCACCCAGTAAAAAGTAAAAAACGCCAGCGTTTTTTGGGAGTTAGAAAAATTTTCAACTATTTTTGAAGAAACTCCTATCTACTCTATTGCACTTCGCCTGGTCTGAGCTGGCGACGTCAAGTCTGGCGCAAAAGGTAACGTTCAGTAAAATCCGCAAGTTAGTGAATTAGCGTAGTTACCTCTCTTGGCCAGAGCGCAACTTCGCCTGGCGTTAGGGTGCGAAGTAGCGCTAGAGTATGTCTACTTCGCTAGTGAATTTACGCCAGCACCCGTTGACGTCACTTCGCCCTTTAGTAAATTTGCCCCATAGAGTACTTTCAGAAACACTTTATTGGAATAATGCAAGCTATAGTTGGGTTTTCTGCTGCAAACATGGAAACAAATATCTACATTGCTCATAAACACACTTGTGGAACAAACTGCAAACAAAAGCCAAGCTGTGCTCTTACCAAACTGTGAGGCTATTTCTTTCCTGCTACTCAGACTTTCTGCTTCACGTTTCACCCTTCCCTCCTTCTCCCCTTAACTTTCCAACTTTCCATCTGTGCCCCCCCCCCACCAGCGTTTCATCCTGTTAATATTATTATTTCCTAGCTGTGACATATATTGATCTTTTATAAAAGATTGTTATTGTTTGCACTGAGGTACTTTTTCCTGTGCCAGGCTGCTTAGTAATTTCTTGCTGTGTTTCAATAAGTAATGTGGATTTTCCAGTAATAAAATCTCAGCTTGCCAGGAGTTGCCGGCTGGAAAGTTGTTCGGGGTGAAAAAAAACTCCGGTACAGTTCCAATAAAGTACTTCTCTCATGTGATGATTTTTTCTCTCCATAGTCTTTGGAAGAATCAAGTCTGTTAATGACTAATGAATAATAATAATAATAAGTAATGAATAGCAGGAATATTGTGCTTTGTAAATAAAGTAAGCAGGCATTATAAGTTGGTGCACATTTTATTCTTGTGCTTATGTAACGTAAAGGCATTTGTTTCTTCTGCCAATATTAACAACACTAAAATACATTAATGTAATTGTTTCATTCTGTAAAAAAAACTGTAAAAAAGTCGGTTTTACCAGTGCTGGGCAACAATGCATTATATTTTTATTACTTTAAAACATTTTTATTTTTTGATGTTTACAATCTAGCCCCCATAAAGGAACAGTAACATCAAAAAATGATAGTGTTTTAAAATAATAAAAATAAAATGCAGTGTTGCCCTGTACTTGTAAAACCGATGTGTTTGCTTCAGAAACACTACTATTGTTTATATAAATAAGCTGTTGTGAAGCAATGGGTGCAGCCATTCAAAGGAAAATAGGCTCAGGTTACACAGCAGATAGTAGATAAGCTCTGTAGAACATAATGGTGTTATCTGTTATCCACTATTTAACCTGTGCCATATAGCCTTTTTTCAATTTCCACCATTGCTACACAGCAGCTTGTTTATATGAACTATAGTAGTGTTTCTGAAGCAAACAGATCAGTTTTACCAGTGCAGGGCAACTCTACATGATATTTTCATTACTTTAAAACACTTACATTCTTTGGTATTACTGTTCCTTTAAGTTCCACTGCTGCAAGCCAGTCCAACACTGTATACTCAAACCAGTAACAAAACTAGCAGTAAATACAGTATATTAAGAGTGAAACTATTATATTCTAGGGATGCACCGAATCCACTATTTTGGATCTGATTCCAACCCCTAATTTGCATATGCAAAAATTATTTTTAAATTCCTTGTTTGGTAGCAATAACTCAAATTAATTTTAAGGATTCTGATTTTATTCAGCCAGGCACAAGGAACCCTGATGAAAAGGCAGAATCATGGTTGAATACCGAACAGAATGCTGGATTCGGTGCATCCCTACTATACTGCATGACAAAAGTATGTGGACATCCTGCTAATTATTGCAATTACCTATTTAAGCCACACCCACCATTGTCGACCCAAGTTCCATTACAGCAGTACTGTCCCACTTATTTCTTGTAGTGGGCCAAATATTTCTCATATAGCATGTTCAACGGCCACATTGAATTAAAATGATGATATAAATTAGTAATGTTTATGGAGCCTTAAAGGAACAGTTCAGTGTGAAAATAAAAACTGGGTGAATAGATAGGCTGTGCAAAATAAAAAATGTTTCTAATATTGTTAGTTAGGCAAAAATGTAATGAATAAAGTCTGGAGTGACTGGATGTGTAACATAATAGCCAGAACACTACTTCCTGCTTTTCAGCTCTCTAACTCTGAGTTAGTCAGCGACTTGAAATGGGGCCACATGGTACATATCTGTTCGGCGAGTTTGCAATTGATCCTCAGCATTCAGCTCAGATTCAAAAGCAACAGATATGACCCATGTGGCCCCCCTTCAAGTCTCTGATTAGTTACTGCCTGGTAACCAGGGTAACCAGTCAGTGTAAACCATGAGAGCTGAAAAGCAGGAAGTAGTGTTCTGGCTTTTATGTTACACATCCAGTCACTCCAGCCTTTATACATTACATTTTTGGCCAACTAAGATACATTTTTTATTTTGCACAGCCTATCTGTACAATTCCTTTAAAGCAGACTGGGGGCCATAAAAATACATTAGAGGGCCAAATGGTCTGCAGCTGAACAGAGCTACACTTCAGCATACAATGACATCCTTGACAATTCCATGCTTCCTACTTTGTGGCAACAGTTTGGAAGACCCTTTCCTACTTTAGCAGCAAAATGTGGGGTTCATACAGAATGCAAAATAGGTTGGCTAAGTTGAGAGTCAAATAACCTGACTGGCCTGCACAGAACCCTAACCACAACCCAATTATAATTGTGTGGGATGTATTGGAAATCTGATGTGAGGAAGTCCTTATCAGTACTCATCCTCTTACGTATGCACATGGAAGCAAATTCCCAACAACGTTCCAATATCTAGTCACTGTAACTGGTAAAGGCTGTATATTAACACACTTTGTATTAATTCCCTTGGTTTGGAAATCAAATAACTGGACAGGTAGTTGTCTACATACAACAGACCAGATTATGTAATAATGTATATACAGTGACCCAATGGTAAGTAAAAGGCAGAATAAGACTGACATGAGACATATATGTGTTGGGCGGTGGTGGGAGAAACGTGTTCATCCCCTAATGTATGCACATTTCCATCATACATTCAGCTAGGTACAGCAATCTAATTTTTGTCTAGTTCATTTGAGAGGAGCAGGAAGCTCTGAGCAAGACCCTGGAAAAGACTAGGAGATGTGTTCCCACCAGAGCAACTAAGGAGTGACCAATGAATTTGTGTGCAGATGACAGAGGCAAAAAAGTACAAGAGGTATGTGCTGAATGACGCAACACAAACTGCTTGACTTTGCTTGTCTGTCTTGACAATGCATAAAATAAAAGTATTTATGTTCAGAGCAGGACGTATCTTAACTTTCCAGCCCCTCCTGCAAATATAGGAACTGATCTGACAGCATGGTTGTAGACGGAAGACATGTTGCCGGAGAGATATGGCTCCATTCTGCAGTAGTTTTACCACTAATTTAGTGCATTGTTGGTACATGGTGGGCCCATTAACTGGTGCAAAATTAGGATGCAAAGACAAAGATTATTTTATTTTAAGTCTGTATGCAATATACCATGTCAGGGGCATATACAATTCTTTCATCAGGCTAACCTCCTGAAACAATGAACTGTGTTGAGGTTTTGGCCTAATAAATATTTACCCTTAACTAATTAGTGTTTCTTGTTGTTTTGTTCCAGCTTCGAACTGTGACATATCTGAACTTCCAAGAACTCAGCACCAATAATTATTATAATGCAAATTATATACAAAAAAAAGAGTAATGATAAAAATAAGAATGAGGAATGCCGCCAGCCTTGTTTACTCTCTGTCGCACTAATTATATGCTTACTGAAGTTGCCTCTGGCTGAATGTTTTTTTGTTTTCACATCAAGCATGCATTCTTTATTCACAGCAGCCTCAGCCAATGCCTTTGTCAGCTGTGACTACGTGCTAAACTCATCGAAAACAAATAACATTGTCATTAAGCCACATTCAGCTCTCGATACCCTGGCAGATAGTTTGAAATTATGAGTGTACCAATCAGGTGTCAGAGACAAGATTTCTCAGTTATCTTGTTTACTAGTTGCAGTAATTTAAAGAAATTTTACAGTGTTAAATTAATTCTAAAAACACTTCTTTTAAAGGTATTCGTAAATGTAATTGCAGTCAAAAAGGTGCATTTGTTTGTTCCTTTCTGTACTGATATTCCGACTCTTATAACAGTGTAGTCAGCTCTCCAGGAAGAGACAGCCAGATTACATCACATTACGGGATGAGGTTTTTGAAGCACAAAAGCTTTCAAAAACACCTGTTCAAAACAGATGCTTAAATAGCTGACATTCTAGTGGCAATTCACTGTCTCTGTTGATGTAGTGGCTGACCTTAGGAACAATGCCCAAAGGCCAGGTGGATCTAAGCTGAGGACTAAATATCTTGCCTATTTCCCTTGAACGAAAAGCAGTGAAGGCATTGTTTGTACTGTAACAGACGTGCATTAGATATGGTTTGTTCAATTTGCCTGAAGGAAGAAAATAGGACACTCCCCTTTTAAGAATTCTAGATGGAATTAAATAAATGGAGATAAATCGAGATTAATTGATGCAAGGAGAGATGTTTTTTTATTTTAAGTTGGAGCTCTAATCACCGACAAACGACTTCACCGAAAAACCGCCGGTGCTAATCACACCGACGATTCGTTTTCTGAAGTCGCCCGAAGTTTCCTCGTGAGGCGACTTCGGGCGACTTCGGAAAACAAATCGCCACGTGTGATTAGCGTCGGCGTTTTTTTATTTCAGCCGGCGCAGAGTGAGGGAAGGCGTTTGGGGAGATTGGTCACCGCAAAAATGAGGCGATTAGTCGCCAGGCGACCAAATCTCCCCAAAATGCCGATTGTGGTCTGACCCTTAGGCTGATGGCACACTAGGAGATTAATAGCCAATGATAAATCTGCACTATCGTGGGCAACTAATCTCCTGCAAATGGTTTGCCATTGGCAATAATGTAAATTGCTGGTGGGAAAACAGAACAGGCTTTAATATATTTTCCTACATATTTTGGTTGTAAAATCTACTGCCACTCAAGTCAGCTCTTAAGTACAAACTGTTTTCTTCCTTTATAAAAAAAAATTCCATTGCTGTTTTGGAATATATTAGCGAGCCCAAGGGAACACTGGAGAGAGACATGTTCTTTTTATTACCATTTGCAGAGGATGGAGACCCTACCATCGGCTTTGTAGATTTGGGGGCGGAACTAGCCCATGCTTGACAGCAAAACATTCTGGCAACAGCAAATACACATAACTGAATTAAAAAAAAATAGACATATTCTTTATATTACCTTACTGCCATCAAAAAAATATAAAAAATAATCCACTTCTAGTTATTTTATCACACAAAGGGGCATGTTTACTAACATTGGAGATAAATATCTGGAGAGATTTCTGGAGATGTTTCCCATGGCAACCAATCAGCTATTAGATTTAAATAGCCACTTATAAATTAGAAAACAAAAGCAAAGATCTGATTGGTTGCTATGGACAACATTTCCAGAAATCTCTCCAGATATTTATATCCAATGTTAGTAAACATGCCCAAAAGTTCTTATTTTCTTGTACAAGTTTATTTTTAGATGTTCGCTGCTTTAGACTTCTACTTTCTATATGCTCTTCTGTCTAGGTAAGTATTTCACAGGCCTTCCCAACAAGCAGTGCAGCCACCTTTCATATAATATAAGCCTGATTCTGCTCTGAGCCTTGAGAGTCTTCAGCTTACATAAATATTTCATAGAGTTAAGGCCAGGAGGAAGGAAGTAGACAATACATGAGCCAGAGGTCAGTGAGGCAGCTATTGTCAATAATATTTTGCAGGGGTCTAGTAGACAGGCAGCAGGTACATTTCAATGTCCAGAGAAGTGAACACTTAAAGCAACCCAAGAAAATAAGGTGACCTGACTAATGAGCAGTGCCATCTTCCCATTATGATACAGAGTGTGTTATTTGTTCAGTGGGATTGTGGAATTACTATTTCTGGGCAATGCTGCACGTGGCCACACACTGACCTGGGTGCCACATTATATAAGGGCCATAGAATTAATTGTAATTTTGTAAGTAATCTGCATGTTCAGTGCATACACTCAATTATTGTAAAGCATTGAAAAATATGTTGGCACTTTATAAATTTGTATTACTAATAATAACAACAAGGATTTCTTACACTTTAGGGTAAGGGCACACGCTAAGATTCGGAGAGATTTAGTCGCCCGGCCATAAATTGCCACTTCTTTGGACGACTAATCTACCAGAAAAGCTTTCCTGCTGGCTAGAATCTAACTCGCCGGCGGGATTGCACTTTGTTTTCCGAAGGAAACTTTGGACGACTTCGGAAAACAAAGCTCTCTGAGTGCCACCCCACTCTAGCCGGCGGGAAGGCTTTTCAGGGAGATTAGTGCACCTAAGAAGATGCGATTTGTCGCCGGGCGACTGAATCTCCCCGAATCTTTGCGTGTGCCCTTACCCTTAATATACAAATGAGAAGAATTAAACTAATATATACATCTAACCTGCAGGACTGCTCACCAACTGGTCCACATACATGTATGATATATCATATAGCTGTACTATTTACCAGACAATATACTCAAAAAAGAGAAATGAGATTTCTAGTATAGGTAAATCTAAAAAACAACTGGACTTGCTGAGTAATCATTGAAGACATTTCACTACTCATCCGAGCAGCTTCTTCAGTTCAACTGACTGACATGGGAAATTCTCATCATATAAACTCTTCCACTAATCCAATCACAATGGCACATTGTAACTCAGAGAGGTGACATCTGAAGAAATTGACAGAGGTGTTGATTCTGTGTAGTTACTGTGATAGGATTATCCAATGTGTCATGCAACTCCTAGAAAGAGGTGTTACTTGTGAGAGTTGCAGGAAATGGATGTGTGAAGTGTTCTGAAACCGCTGGGGTACAGATGTTAGAACAGCATTGTATGTAGCAGACAGGTGGTGTCGAAGGCCTCTGTTCAGGGATGGTTTCTCCATCTTGATATGAATCGCCTCTTTCACGCCTCTTTCAAACTAGCGGTCTTCTTTAACCAAGATCTGGACCTTGCTATCTTCAAAGGAGTGTTCGTCTTTTAGGTGTAGAGAAACAGTTGAGTTTTGCCCTGTAGAGTTCGCCCTCCTATGCTGAGCCATTCGCTTGGTGAGCAGTTGTTTTGTCTCCCCAATGTACAGATCTGTGCACTCCTCACTACACTGGACTCTGTATACCACATTATACTTTGTTTTTCTTTTGGTGTTGGATCCTTTGGGTGTACCAGTTTTTGTCTCAGTGTGTTGCTAGGTTTGAAAAACACAGGGACGTGGTGTTTGTTGAAAATCCTCCTGAGTTTCTCTGACACTCCATCTACATATGGGATGACTATGTTTCGCCTACTATGTGTCTCCGGGCGGTTATTTCTATTGGTGTTCCTGTTGGGCTTGGTTGCTACTGTTTTGACAAAGGCCCAGTCTGGGTAGCCACAACCTTGTTCTGAGATCAGAAGAAGAACCAGCACTTCAAGGGGGGTTATTTATCAAAGGTCAAATGTTTTTCACTTGAATTATTTGAATTTTCGGGCAGGCTTTAACATTGTGGGCAGGACAGTGACATTGCATGGACAGGTTGGTGGGCAGAGCTTTAACATGGCGGTTGGCGATTGGCCAATCTTCTCGTCAATCATAGGGAATCCTGCCTGGTTTTCCAAATTAGGAAAACCGGGCAGGCGGTTTTGACCCAGACAGCCCTCCAGAAAACCAGGCTGTCCGGGTCAACTTCAGACAGGTGGCAACCCTATCGTGCACCCATTGGAGAAGCAAGTAAGAGTGTAGACACTGATATATATAATATTCCAAAAAAGGCTGCACTTCAAGGACTTAATAAGTGAAAAATTAAAGACTTTCCTGATGACGGCCCTAGTATTGGTGCTGAAACATAGATAATATACCTACTTTAATTTTTCACTTATTAAGTCCTTGAAGTGCGGTCTTTTTTTAAATATTATGTATTGATTTTGTACCAGCACCCAGGCAGATGCCATTTTGGTTTTGAGTGTACCACAGTGAGCTGATATATATGCAACAACATGACTAAAAAAACTTTTGATGCTTACATTCCCAAGTACGAATATAGAGGTACTTTTTTCTCACAAAATGGTATATTTATATTTGGGGGCAGGTATTCTGAGTTAGGCTCCATCACACGGGGGAAGCCCCTCCCCCCAGCTATTAAGAAGAATGCGACTATATGATTTCAGGTGGCGGCCCTGGTTTCATGGTAGCGGCTAGTTCAATCAAATTGCCAATAGATTAGCCACAATAGTGCAAGCTATAAAACTATATTTATTCTGTAGAATGCTTTACCATACAGCTCTTGAAGCTCTCTCTGTTTGTTTAGGATAGCAGCTGCCATATTAGCTTGGTGTGACACCACTTCCTGCCTGCGTCTCTCTGTGCTCACTCATAGCTCTGAGCTCAGATTACAGCAGGGAGGGGGGAAAGAGAGAGAAGCAAAGTGAGCATGCTCAAGCCCAAGCCCTGGAGATTTATGCTGAAAACAGGAAGTCTGATACAGAAGCCCATGTGTGCACAATAGAAAGAAAGAAATACAGTGTTTCTTTTGACAGAGGACTCCGCAGCATTATTTTGAGGGTTTACTGGTATATTTATATAGACCTTTCTGATAAAGCTTACTTAGTTGTAGCATTTCCTTCTCCTTTAAGGCACTATCCATATGGAGTCTGTTTCCCTCTGCAAACCTACTGATGACTTTATTGCCTACTGAACGGAACCAACTGTGCTTGTGTCATTGTGATAGGAAAATCAGCTCTACTGGAGAAGCCATGCGCTGTATAAAGGATAATAATGATGTTTCTTTCCCCCCCCCAGGCTCCTCTCTCTGCAAACTCTCAGTTGGCCTGGTTCCCTTATTCAGCTATTGACCATCTCCAGCAGACTCTGGGCGAGATGAAAGTAACCGGCACAATCAGGCTGTGAGGTTTCTGCTTTCCTCCCTTTATCAAGTTAAAGGGGTTGTTTACATCATACTAAAAGTTAATTTAAAGGTAGAGAGTGATATTCTGAGACAATTTGCAATTTCATTTTTTATTATTTGTGTTTTTTGAGTTATTTAGCTTTTTATTCAGCAGCTCTCCAGTTTGCAGTTTCAGCAGTCTGGTGCAAATAACCCTAGCAACCATGCATTGAATTGAATAAGAGGCTGGAATATGAATAGGAGAGGACCTTAATAATAAAAAGTAGCAATAACAATACATTTGTAGCCTTACAGAGCATTTGTTTTTGGATAGGGTCAGTGACCCCTGTTTGAAAACTAGAAAGAGTCAGAAGTAGAAGGAAAATAACTTAAAAACTATGAGAAATAAATGTAGATGACCAATTGAAAAGTTGTTTAGACACGGCCATTCTATAACATGCTAAAAGTGATCTTAAATGCGAACCACCTTTTTAATGACTTCTTCAAACAGTTCTAGCATTTTTATATTCAACTTTTCTTTAAAGAGGAGAAAATATAAAATCATTGGGTAGTGCCAAGTTGTTGGAGGCCCCCAGTTGTTCCAATCACTGATCCCCTTTAGAGTCATCCCTCTTATATCCATTTGCACCAGACACAATGAACAGCCTCTAATAGAACATTTATTTATTTATAAATTGGATGTTATATTTATGCATTTTAGATTAATTCATACTAATTTAAGTTGGGAAGGACTTACGTCCATTAGGGGGGCTGCTGTACTGCCTCTCAGCTGTGTCATTGATAAAGTTACATCCCCCCACTTCAGCAGAACAAACCTTCCTGGTGACTCTGGACGGACCCTCCTCTTCCCATTTTCCCAAAGGGAGTGATATGTGCAGTGAACCTCTGGGGAGCAGGGTACTATGGTAAAATATTCCCTATGAATCAAAATGTAGAGTAAATTATGTATGTCTTACTTTGGCCCAGGGCAATTAATATTCCACCTGTTATCAGTAGACCAATCACAGGATGGACTGATGCCCAATGAAACATCACACAGACTTGCCCTTTCTATGCCCAAATAATACCAAAGGCAAATTTATCATGGGACAAACGTCTTCTAATGACAGTGGCATGTTTGTGGGTCAGCTCTTTCTAGACCCAATGAGTCTGTTTCTCCTTGGCCCAAAGGATACTAATGGCAGTGACATGTATATCCAAGTCCCTGCTAGGCCCAAAATAACATATTAATAAGTCAGCACCTTCTGAACCCAGTCTCATAATGTACTAATCCCAGTGATATGTTTATATACACTATGTATCATTTGTATGTGATTGATTGACCAAACCTCTGACATCAGCGCAGATCAGTAGGACTGGGTCCAGACATGGCTTATCCCTTCTTATATTTCTTCATTTTTAGCATCTCCTTTCACCAATTTCTTCCACCCTTGCCTCTTGATTCCACCTTCACTTTTCATTGACCCTTTTCCCTTGAACTAGAGGTCTCCCTCCGCTGTAATGTTCCCTGGCAATACTATAGAACTATACAAAATGCAAGAACACCAATGAAATGTGTATTAACATATTTATTTATAAATTGGATGTTATATTTATGCATTTTGGATTAATTCATACTAATTTAAGTTGGGAAGGACTCACGTCCATTAGGTTCAAGTTTTAGTGTAAAAGGGATCTTCCTATTTAGTAGTTGATCCAGAGGAAGGCAAAAAACCCCATCTGAAGCCAGAGCCAATTCGCCTCAGAGGGGGAAAAATTCCTTCCTGACTCCCAAAGGGCAATCGGACAAGTCCCTGGATCAACTAAGAGTTTATGTCAGTATCAGTACTAAGAGTTTATGTCAGGGTTTAGAGTAGGAGATGTGACTGGTTGTTGAGTGGATGGCTTGAAAGGATAGAATTTAGAAAGGAAAGAATTTGAACAGGAGAAACCACTGAGGAATTAGTGTTAGGAGATTGCAGGGGGGAGAGGCAAAAGAAAAAAGTGGAGAAGAGAAGCCTTTGTGTAGGGGGCTTCATTTTAGTGTGTGGTGGTGACTAAATGTCTTGGTATTGGTGGAATAGAAGAACCAATGGAGGTGCAGGAAGAAGGGCAAGGATTAAAAGATATTTTAAAGAGGAGAAACTCTTGATGATATGTAAATAAAAGAAGATAATGGTGGAGGTGTGTTAGCACAAGGACAGAGCTTGCGGGTAGAGGTAAAATATGGGATAAGGGCTGGTGGTGGAGCTAAAGTTAAATGAAAAGTCCTTGGGTGGAAATGTGGTAATTGGATACTACTGAAAACTAAGGTCCTAATAGTGGAGCTATGGTGTTTGAAAATGTAAATGCTGCTAGTGGAGCTGTAGAGGTGGATATAAATGTTGGAGCTATGGTTCTGTGAATAGTAGATGCTTAAGGCAAGATGTTGGAGTTACAGTTGTCTGCAAGAAAAGGAAGATGGATGGAACTATGGCAGTTGGAAAGTGAGGTGGAGATGTGTGTGGGTGGAGTGATGTAAACTAAAACAAAGACACCACTGGTGGAGATGTGGTAGTCTAAAAAGAATATGATCATGGAGCTACAGAAGGAGATAAATTCCCTGCTGGTGTAGTTACAGGAATCTTGAAGTTACCACTTGCTGAACTGCATCAGCTTGAAAGGAGATGTTGCTGGTGGAGCCACTGGATCTGTATGAGAAAAAATTATCAGTCAGTAATGGATCATCATTAATTCTCATTCAGGGGCATGGCATTTATGTACAAGCCTTATTCTTTAGGGGTTCTAACATGTTAAGTGGTTTTTCTCCCAGGCTGATGCTCCTTTTAGAAATAAATGCACTGGCTATGGGAATAGGAAATAATGCCTGAGCCTTCTCAATCACATTCTACCCGGTTGTGCGGCTGCTGCAGTGAGGCTTGTGTCCATCAGCACAGAAAGCCTTGATTCAACCCCTACTGCCCGGTGTGTTTATTTGCTTCACACATGGGGAGGATTGTGACCAAGAAATGTAAACTTGAGCATCTTTTAGCCGAAACCCACCTCTTGTGCACAGTGAGGATTCGGGTCCTACCAATGTAGACACACACCAGGCAGCAGGGGATCAAATTGCTATTTGTCTACCAGCTGAGAACTATTGAACAGGGATACTGAATGGAGATGGGACCTTAACCTGTGGATGTTTCTTTTTCCTCAGCTGTGATTCAGGAAACTCATTCTGGCCTGTTGATGTTATTGGCCACACGATTAATAACAGGAGAAGCCCTCCAGGGCCATTTGCAGAGCTGCTTCTTGTTCTGCCGATGTCTGTGTGCAGAAGTCACAAGCACGCCGCAGGGTCCAGAGAGCTACTCCCTTCAGTCCTGTATATGGAAAAATCATATTTGTGATTCATGAATACTAATTAGAGCTTGTATATGATTCATAAACAAAAAAATAAAGACTGAAGACCAAATGCAATTGTCTTAGAACGCCATTGTCACCATTATACTAAAATATAATATTAAGCTAAAGTACCCCTTAAAACATGTATAGTATTCCGAGTGCCATTTTAATAAAACCAACTCTTGCAGCTGTTGAGTTACACTGTGTGATGGTGCAGTGGTATCAAATATAATGGATTCCCTTGGCCGGCCCGTTCGGCAGAGTCCGGAGATGTTTTTCAATCACAGCCCTGATTATTTTCTTAGGTGGCAGTTGGGTGACGAATGGGTGCTGCAGGAGTTCTTCAGCACTCCCTCTCTCCGAAGGATCCTTCTTCAGACAGTACTCCAAGAAGGACACAAAATGTTGTGACCTGGAAAAAAAGAGATTTTAGCTTTAGCTAGCAAAAAAAATCCCCAGATCATTATTTCCAAATTCCAGAAGCTTTTACCCAGTAACCATTAGCTATACCCCAGAATATACATATATTTTGCAGTATATCTATCTATCTATCTGTCTATCTATCATATATAATCTATCTATCATCTATATATCCCTCTATCAATCTATCTATCTATCTTCTATCTATCTACAGTATATCTATCTATCTATCTATCTATCTATCTATCATCTATCTACACTATATCTATCCCTCTATCCCTCTATTATCTCTCTCTCTCTCTCTCTCTCTCGTCAGTATATCTATCTATCTATTGTCTATCAATCAATCTATCTATTTATCTATTGATCGATCTATCAATCCCTCTATCTATCTATCTATCTATCTATCTATCTATCTATCTATCATCTATCTGTCCCTCTATTTCTCTATCTATCTATCTATCTATCTATCTATCTATCTATCTATCTATCTATCATCTATCTATCTATCTCCCACCACTATCCCAAACTGGTCAATAAGGGTATAACAAAGGATATTAGTGGCAAATCTAGATGTCTATAAGGCTATGAGGGATAAGGTAAGGTCCTGTGATTTTCTCACACCCTCTCCTGACTGCACCATAGTGCACATGGCCTGTAATCTCACAGTAGTGGGGCCCATAGTTTTAGTTATGCCCCTGGGACATAGACAGTGATTATATACATAAAATATATCATATCTGCTCTGCATCCACCTATATTTCCCTAAAAACACACATATCCCTGCCTGCATCTCATGGGCCACATTTAAAGTCTGCAGTAGGAAAACCTCTATTTATATTTAGAGGTATTTAAACAAAATACACATCCCCCTGAGCTGAGACTGAAATCTCCCCATTATCCCAAATTTGTAGAGACAAGGGGCATGGTGAGGGCAGACTGTGGAAGCAGCTAAGTGGATATAGGAGTTGCCAAATGTCCCAAGTGTTAATAAGAAAATGTGGGGAGTTCCATGTCTACCAGCACAGGTACAATGTATAGTGACACAAGCTGGGACCGACTCACCATCTATTTGATCGAAGCTTCGGTGGTTGGGCTTCTCTTATCAGGTGCAACACCGGGTATTGATCTGCATATGCTAAAAGTGAAAAACATATATATCAGGCCCATCAAACATGTCTAGAAGTTATTTATTATTTATAGTTATCTATAGAAAATGTTATTTTTTGCTGGAAATAGCAAATCACCCCAAATTCCTCACATTCTGATATAGAACCTCTGCTGCTTAATGTATAAAATAAAGTAGCCACAATTGTTGTGATTCACTTACGTGCTTTTCCCTCGGCCATTTCGATGGCGGTTATTCCCAGCGACCAGATGTCACACTGCAAAAGACACACCAAAGAGCATTAGAAGGAATTGGGTTAGTGGGTGTTTAATAAAATCTAAGTAAAAATGCTACACAATTCTCTTTTAGAAACATATTCATATATTATCATGGGTGCAAATGTACACACCATTCTCCTTAGCTCAATTATGGGCAAAACAGAACAAAATACAACTTCTAAAATAGCCCAATTCACACCCTAGTAAATAAACACATCATGATATATGTAAAAGTGAAAAAATGCTTTATTATTTATAAACGTGTATACAGCAATATATGTCTCCATTACAAACAATAGCAGTTACAGTACATAACACTAGCGTCACAATGCAAATGAGCGAATATATTAAAGCAGACACATTGTGCAAAAATTAAGAAACCCAATGTTTCCGAAAAACTCCTTTCTCTCCATGAGAAAATGACTGCTTCTATGTCCCATTAACACTGATAAGTAAATGCTCCGTGTTGTTACAAGTATTATAAGTACAACATACTTTGGTGTCGTATGCCAGTCGCTGGCCCTTCTGCCTTATCCAATGGGGAGTCCCTTCCGCTTCGTGGCACAATCCAGTCTGCGGGTCCAGGTCAAAACTGTTTCCAAAGTCGACTGAAATGACAGATAGAATCTATTAATGGAAAATAACTTGTTTAACCACAAAAGGATAGAAACCTAAATTATGAAACCCCCTGACTCCATAATCACAGACGCTCCCCACCATCCATTACTCTTATAAGTGTAAGTTTTACTCACTGATCTTCACTTTGGCCGTCTCTGTGAGCATGATGTTCAGGCTCTTGATGTCTCTATGAATGGCTGGTTCTTGTGGATGTGGTGCAACCCCTGGGGAGATTGAAATGTAGGTTATAAGACTATAACAGACATAAGACTAAACATTCCCAACAAAGAGATTGTATATATTTTTTATGCAATTAAAGAAGAGTCCTTAAGGGGTAAATTTGGCCTTACCTTTAAAACCTCCTTGCAGACATAGCCAATCCAGGTCTCCTTCAGGGAATGGCCATTGGTCTTGCTGATGAGGTTGTAGAAAGAGCCTCCACCACAGTACTCGAGAACAATCTGCAATATATAGAAATTATTTAAGGTCATGCATTCTATCACTTCCAGTGGAGATTCCTTTGGTACATGAGGAATAAACACGATACAGTAAATCATTTCTTACTTCCAAGAGCTCCGATGAGCACTCCGTGAGTGGAGCCCTATAGTAGGCTCCATAGTAAGAGGCGATGTTCTTGTGGCCGCCAAACTGCTTGAGAAACTTCAGCTCCTTGCAGACTGACTCTTCATCCTGGAGTGGAATAATAGAAATCCCTTTAGCTCACATAGGCAACTACACAAATATGATTGATATATAGTAATTGGAATTATAAAGATACAGTACTCGGCTGATGTTGGTTATCTTCACCGCTACCACGCCTTTACGATGGTGTCGTCCCTGTAATACAGACAGAAAGGTTGACTTATATACAAGTAGGAAAGAATTGGGTTAGTGAAGCTTGATATCTCTGCCTAAATCATTGTATGATTGAGTGTAGTGATCACAATTTTGTTCAGTTCCTCTACTCTCTAGGAATTGGTTGGTCCCTTACCTTGTAGACGTCTCCGGTGCCGCCGTCTCCAAGAAGCACATCCTTGGTCAGCTGACCATCAGGAGGCTGGAAAATAAAGTAGAAAAAAGAAGGATTTTATTGATAACATATTATTCCCCAGGGAATAAAACATGTCTCACTTCCGGTGACATGTTTTACCCTTTCTACTCACCTTATAAATCTCAGAGAGGGATCTGGATTCCACCTGTGGCTGAAGGAGAAGAGAAAGATTCTATTACATTCTATACTTTATCTGTATCTGTTCTCTATACAGCAAAACCTTAAATTCAGAAAAAACAGTAGCAGTTGCCTTACCTTCCTCCAGGGGGCGCAGAATGTCATTGCGCCAACGTTTTTTTAGCTCTTAAAAGAGCTGTTCGGTTAAAAAGACGATATCAGCTGACGTCAAAGGAAGATGTTTTTTCCAAACGGCAAAAATCAGATGGAATATCACTGAATATCTCTTTAAAACAATCGCTGTGAAATCACTCGGAAAATCACTCGGAAAACCGCTTCGAAAACGCTGTGGGGACACAGAAAGAAAGAAGAGATTGTGAGCTCACATGCACCAGCCCTCTCTGCTATCAGGATTCACTGCCTTATATATTATATATTAAGTATTCACACCCTCAACCAATTCTCCCATTGTACCAAAAACAAACCCTAAACTTATATATATTGTTTATCTGTTTTATCTGTTATTTTTATTCTGACCATAAATTCTGAAATCTGATATCCATTGGCAAAAAACAAAATTTAGCATCAGTTTTTCCTTTTGCATCAACAGCATTAAAGCAATGTTCCCCTTTAAATGAAATAAAATTAAACAGGTTGCAGCATTTCCCAGTATAGGCATCATCCATTCTTCCCTCTATTATAATATGAGGCCCAGTCACTGCTGAAATGCAACCTCTCAACATCATGATATCACAGTAAAAGGACCAGTACAGGCTGCAGGTCTGACAAGGGATGCTGGGATTTGTAGGTCAGTAACAGGTAGAAGACTACAGGCTGCAGGTCTGATAAGGGATGCTGGGATTTGTAGGTCAGTACCAGCTAAAAGACCACAGGCTGCAGGTCTGACAAGGGATGCTGGGATTTGTACTATAGACTGCAGCTCTGACAAGGGATTCTGGGATTTGTACTATAGGCTGCTGGTCTGACAAGGGATGCTGGGATTTGTAGGTCAGTAACAGCTAAAAGACCACAGGCTGCAGGTCTGACAAGGGATGCTGGGATTTGTAGTTCAGTAACAGTTAGAAGACCACATGCTGCTCGTCTGACAAGGGATGCTGGGATTTGTTCTACAGGCTGCAGGTCTGACAAGGGATGGTGGGATTTGTACTACAGGCTGCAGCTCTGACAAGGGATGCTGGGATTTGTAGGTCAGTAACAGTTGGAAGACCACAAGCTGCTGGTCTGACAAGGGATGCTGGGATTTGTAGGTCAGTAACAGCTAAAAGACCACAGGCTGCAGGTCTGACAATGAATTATTCAGATTTGTAGGTCAGTAACAGTTGGAAGACTGCTGGTCTGACAAGGGATGCTGGGATTTGTAGTTCATTAAGAGCTAGAAGACTACATGCTGCAGGTCTGACAAGGGATGCTGGGATTTGTAGTTCAGTAACAGTTTGAAGACTACAGGCTGCAGGTCTGACAAGGGATGCTGGGATTTGTAGTCCATTAAGTGCTAGAAGACCACAGGCTGCAGGTCTGACAATGGATGCTGGGATTTGTAGGTCAGTAACAGCTAAAAGACCACAGGCTCCAGGTCTGACAAGGGATGCTGGGATTTGTAGGTCAGTAACAGTTAGAAGACTACAGGCTGCAGGTCTGATAAGGGATGCTGGGATTTGTAGGTCAGTAACAGTTAGAAGACTACAGGCTGCAGGTCTGACAAGGGATGCTGGGATTTATAGGTCAGTAACAGTTAAAAGACTACAGGCTGCAGGTCTGATAAGGGATGCTGGGATTTGTAGGTCAGTAACAGTTAAAAGACTACAGGCTGCAGGTCTGACAAGGGATGCTGGGACATTCAGGACATGAGTAACAGTGACTGGAAAGTTGCAGCTCCAAAACTTTTTCCTTTAAAGCTTTTTAAGAAGTCAGTTTTATATACAAAGTGAGATGCAAAGAGAAATATGGATATTTATAGTATTGGAGGAGAAACACCAAGTGGCCTGCCCTGGGATGTTGCAACTGCTGCTGAGGGAGCCCCGTTCTGCCATCTTTAATACTGGCATCAATATTTTCTCCCAGTGTACATTTGCCAGTGACAGCCCCACAGTAGCCATAATGCTGCTCTGTCATAGATCTCCCTTTCTGATTGAAGGTCTCCAGTGATGTCCCACCTCTACCAAAGGTTCCCATCCTTCTTGTACCTCTGTCCTACCGAGAGGTAAAGTCCTCACACCATTGGAGAGCACGTCTGACTGAGTCACTGGGAAATTGGGGTTACAACAAAGGTAAAATGTATAATGTTCATCTTTAATTCTTATCACACAGACCAACTGCAGGAAGTTTATACTTTGCTTCGCTGGAAGTTGCACAGATTCAGATATGAGCAAGACCTTTATAGAACTGAATAAATAAAATAGTAAACATTTACGCCTCCGTGTCCTTTCAATTGGAGTCAATAATCTCTCACAGTGGGCTCCTAATATATTGGATTAGTGGATTTCAATTTTATAAGAGGGGATAATTCCCTATCCTGGGATGTTGGTGTCACTTAAATTCCCAACACATTCAAGTAGACTCTCAAAGACTGTGGCAGCAAGCTGTAATGGGCATGTATTGCAGACTGACGCAGCCAAGACCCCATTGCAAAATCTCCCCAGTACTCCAATCAATGTGTGGGTTATGTTTCCTTAACCAGGGCAGGCCTAACAGCACAGGAGTGGATGCTCGGTGGATAAGGTGGAAATCAATGTATTCAGAACATGTGCCTCCCACACGCACCTCAAGTTTAGGGGCTACTGATGTAACTAAGATATTGCCAAGGGGATTTTCATCTATTGACAGGAGAGGAATGGAAGGGACACAATGTAATTCTCCTACCGCACACCTGTAGTTCACCACTCCTGCAAGCTGGTGGTGCGTTCCTTCCGTTGACCCGGCCGGGTCCCTTAGCAACTAATGTGTAAAAGAAAACGGATCCGCACACACACCGATTAGTGCAGTCGGGGATTATCCCCTTTTATTCAGCCACCAAACATCAACGTTTCGGGGGGGAACACCCACCCTTCATCCGAAACGTTGATGTTTGGTGGCTGAATAAAAGGGGATAATCCCCGACTGCACTAATTGGTGTGTGTGCGGATCCGTTTTCTTTTACACATTGAATGGAAGGGACAGACATTTTACCAGCAAAAGTTGCGTCAACAAAATTCCCAAGACCCCCTGAATCAATGAAAGCCTTAACAGAAACAGGTGAGTTATTCCAGGACAGAGTAACAGGAACAGAAATCCTAGAACTAGTTTTACGAGGAGCAGAAATACAGCCCAATTGAATCTCCCCAACCTCATACAGGCTCAGGAGTTTTCCCAATTTTACTGGGCAGGTATAGACAATATGGACTTTAGTACCACAGTACATGCAGATGCCCTGGGAAGTGACAGCTCAGCGGTCCCAAACTGTATGGGATCCTCAGGGGATTGAAGAGTAAAAGATTCATGGGGGAATAAAGACCTTGCTGCTAGGAATATAAACAGGCTGTGAAATCTTCTCCTGATGCCTTTTCATTAATCTGGGATCCACCTGTATAGCTAGGTGCATTAAAGGGAAACTAAAGTCTAAAATAGAATAATGCTAAAAATTGCTGTATTTTGTATACTAAGCATAAACATGAACTTACTGCACCAGAAGCCTAATTAAACAAATGATTTATGTTTTCAAGGTTGGCAGCAGGGGGTCACCATCTTCTAACTTTTTTATACATCTTCGCAAGACATGTAGATCGGGCAGGTTTAAAAATCCCATCGGATCGCAGCCCCATCTGTTCGTAGGTGCGGTCCTGCGATCGGACTGCCCATTTTGGCAGCACTATGATCCGATAATTGGGCCCTAGGGCCCAATGATCGGATCAGCGCGCTATCTCCCACCTCAAAGTGAGCATGTCGGGGAGAGATTCGCTCGTTTGGCGACAGCGCCAACGTGCAGATCTCTCTGTGTATGGCCAGCTTAGACAGGATAGGAATTAGCTGGTTCTTATTTAAACTGACTAGTTTCTATACCTGTACTGGACCTGTCAGGTATTTGCCTAATACAGATGGTTTGTGTACTGTTAGAGAATGTCCTTAGATAGGATAGGAATTAGCTTGTTTATATATGAACTGACTAGTTTCTATGCCTGTACTGGACCTGTCAGGTATTTGCCTAATACATATGGTCCCTGTACTGTTAGAGAATGTCCTTAGATAGGATAGGAATTAGCTTGTTCATATATGAATGGACTAGTTTCTATCCCTGTACTGGACCTCATATGAAGTAGAGGTAAAACAGCTGAACACAGGATGATGGATTTCACACATCTTATATATGAATAACTAAGTACTGTCTCTAAAAATGGCAGAAATATGTCCTTTAATGAGTTGCAAATGAGTTTCTATCTATTTAACATACCAAAAGGTTAATATATTGTGAGGGCCTTTACAAGGATGGGAAATAGCCAGCTCTATTAGAACAGACTAGATTCTACCCTTATTCTGGACCTTACTTTGAAGGTCCTTGTATTGGATGGCATTTAGCTCTGTCAGTATAGACTGGACTAATTCCTATCCTTTCCTGGTACCTCACCACTAGAGGCATTAAGTCCTTTCTGAGGACAGAAACTAGTTCACTGCCATGTGAATCGTCTATTTTCCATCCACTAGAGGGATGGTCCTTTCCAGAGACAGGTACGGAAAACATTTTAGGACATCCTGCAGCGAAATACCTATCCTTCATGCAATGTCCTATGCCTTTGGAATGGCGCATTGGTTGCTTTTACCGTCACTCATCGTCCAAAATCATCCAAATCTGCAGTCACACCTCCGTCCTCTACCCTCCTTTCTCAGCCGTCAGTCATACGAACTTAGCCTTTTGCCCTCAGCCTTCCGTCCTCAGTCTACTGCCCTCAGCCCTCCATCCTCCTCCCTCAGTCATCTGCCTTCCGCCCTCACTCACCACTTTAGAAAGTTATGGATAAGACTGTCGGCTGAAAAGAGAGATCTGAGGGGGGTGTGCTGAGCAGCGAGGGCGGAAGGAAGAGGACTAAAAGGAAGAGGACTGAGGGCGGAGGATGGAGGGCGGAAGGCTGAGGGCTGAGTTGTATGACTGACGGCTGAGGAGGGAGGGGTACATGCAGATTTGGACGATGACTGACGGTAAAAGCGACCGATGCGCCATTCCGAAGGCATAGGACATTGCATGAAGGAGATGTATTTCGCTGCAGGATGTCCTAAAATGCGTTCCGTAGTACGGAACTAGTCGCAACCCTGGTTTCATGTGCTTTATTGAAGGTGAAAATATCAGCCCAACCTGCACCTCTTCCCGCTATGCAACTTCTTGTCACCTGTGTAACCCAAACCCGTCTGTAGATGGCGCTGGCCTGCAATACTGGGCTCATCGCGAGTTGGGGCAGTGACAGTGCCGGGGGAGGGGTGCTCGCTGGGAGCTGGTGCTGCTGGCAGGAAGTGCATGTGTTTCTCCGTGCGAGTAACTCCTCTCCCCATGAACCATGGCTGTCTGGACTCGAGCCTCAAAGTCTGGGCTCCTGGACCTCCTCTTACAGGATCACTGGGTTAGTGTCCAGGCTCAACTCACCGGCGACAGTCTTACTTTGACTTCGGACTCCGAGCCCTGCGGAGCTCTCAATGGTCTCAGCAATGGCACTGACCTGGCCCCAGCCAGTCCCCGGAGGGGCCCCTCCAGTCACAACTCTCCCCGGGCAGACTCTGAATCCGCCCAAAGCAGCCCTCAGACTCGCTTCCACCTGGACGTCCCCGGCATTGATAATATGGGCTGCGAACCTGTACGGAAGGTGCGAGTGGTAAAGCAGGAATCGGGCGGGCTGGGCATCAGCATCAAGGGCGGCCAGGAGAACCGCATGCCCATCCTCATCTCCAAGATCTTCCCCGGCCTGGCAGCGGATCAGAGCCGGGCACTGAGGGTCGGAGATGCCATCCAGTCGGTGAATGGCGCTGACCTACGCGGTGCGACTCATGATCAGGCTGTGCAAGTGCTCAAAAAGGCTGGCAAGGAGGTGACCCTGGAGGGTAAGACTATTTGTCTTTAAGAGCAGGAGGGCTGGCACGTTCCAATGCTGCCGATACACGGGGGGGGGGGGACAACAATGCCAGGTTTGGCCAAAGTTGTATGAAAGTACCATTGGAGTTTTCAACTTTTCTCAGTGTGTAAATATCCCAACTGTGGGCTTGCACCTAATCTGGCTTTTATGAAATGTTTCTCAGTGTCACTGGCCGAAGCCTATGCAAGTGAAAAGCTTGATTTGTCTCCTCTCACAGGTCCCATTTAATGGGCAAACTTGAAGCAGCAGCTGCACTCAGAGGAGGTGTTGTGCAACTGGGCGGTGGGACGTTTACATTGTGGCCTCAGTCTGTCACAATTCCAAGAGATGGTTGCTGTGGTCCGTTCAGACCCAGAAACACTTGATTTGATGTAACTGGGATATGTGTCTCACTGCCCTAAGGGATTTGCTGACTCTGCCAGTGTTACTAATCGGTTTTCCTTCAGCCTTTATATTCTCTAGCAGCCCGCAGAGGTAGAGGCATAGCAAGGGCACAGTGTCCATAACTGACAGCTGAGAGACCAGAAATAAAATGCAGCATTGGTGCAGGAGCTTATCTCACTGTCATTTTAGCCAGGACACACCTTCATTCATGTCTTTCTTGTAATATCAGAGGGTTAATCTGGCCATAGACCTGATCGTACGAATCTTTGTGGAGTGTCCCGAAATTTTTCGTGACATGCTGTTCAGTCGATTGGACAGGTTAGAAAATTTGGCTACCGATAATATCTCTGCATGTATTGCTGGTTTGACGATATCAGAGGGAGACTGTCACCAGCTTTTGTCAGACATAAACTTTCGTACGACTGCTGTCAGGGGCAGAACATCATCTGATCTGTTCTTTTACTACTTTATTTGATCTGAATGGTTAGTGGCAGGTCGGGAGATGGGGAACGTCCGATCGTTCGTTCGATATATAGTGAATAAAGTACCCCCTCTTGTAAAATATAAGGATATTATAAGTTACCGAGGAGTTTCATGACCATATAAAAGTACGAGGCCGAAGGCAGAGTGTTTTTAAACAGGTCATGGAACTCCGAGGTAACTTATAATATCCTCATATTTTGCAACAGGGGAGACTTTATTTATTATAATACACAAATTTCAATGAGTCGTGACAGAAATGACATCAGAACTCACCGTTTATAACTGATGACATGAGAACTCACCGTTTATAAGGATATAATTTACAGGATATTCATGGCTTTTGTGTATTATTACAGGTATATCTGCACATCTATGGCTAGCTTTATATAGAGACTCAGAGACAGATAGATGTGAGAGGAGGATACCTTTTACTAGACCTAATAGACCTACAGTAATATTCTGTACTCTCAAGTTTGTAGGATTTAGCCAATTAGACTCTGCCTTTCACTTATGTCAAGCACAAAATATGTAGCAAAGTGTTCAGAGTGTTTATAGGTTGATCCAGACCCTATGAAACTAGAGATCAGGGACCCTCCCTTAGTCCATAACAGTGGGATTATATTTATAGTGCACTGTGGGGTATTGTAGAAATATGTATGTAAGAAGAACAAAACCTTAATTCTATAAGCAAAGTGGATTGTAAACTAAATAAACTGCTAAGCTATTAAAATGCACATCCCCTTTGTCAAATATCTGTTGTTCATCAATTCTGGATTCAGAGTTATTTAATCCAAATGTGACTTGGTCACGTGGAAGCTGCTAACTGGTTGCTCCCAGAAAGGGTTAAAGCAGAGTGTTCATCCCAGCTGGAAGCATTTGGCCAGTCAGCATCTACAGAGGAGGGAGGAGAAGGGTCCCCAGGCACTGGGTGTGTGTTTTTGTACAGTGTTTGCTCCTAGCCAGTGTGTGTGCTGTGTGAGTACGTAGTTGTATGTGTACAGTCTGTGACTATGTAGTTGGGAATGTAACCTCCTTTCATGGTTCACCCTTGCAATGTATAATCCCTGAATCCTCCCACAGAGCAAGGGATGCGGTGATCTAATGAGGGGGAGGCACTTGTAAGGGAGGCAGAAGAGAAGCTGGGCGCTGGCACTGTACAGACACTGGGCATTTGCTACATATAGTACTGACCACATTAAGCCCCCCCCTTTCATTATACGATTTCTTATACACTGATACTTAACTCTGTTGTAAACTGGGTAACAATCTGATTTTAAAACAACCTGTGTCCAACAGCATTGTAAGCTTTCACTGATACTGCTTTTGCTTCCTTCAATATGAAGGGAATTCATAAAAGTGTCGGTAAGTACGGGTATCCTGAAAGCTCCAAATTACAGAAAGGCCATCTCCCATAGACTCCATTCTAACCTAATAAACCACATTTTTTCAAAATCATTTCCTTTTTCTCTGTGATAATAAAACAGTACCTTGTACTTGATCCAAACTAAAGGTGGCGTCACATGGGCCGATTAAAGATGCCAATATTGGTCCTGTAGACCAATTTGGCATCTTATCTGCCTGTGTATAGGGGCTTCTGACCGGTCTCCCCCATCGATGTCTGGCCAAAAATCAGGCAGATATCAATTGGGCAGGTTTCAATTTTCCTGCTATTGAGAAACTCATTAGCTAATCGATGTGGTCCTACAACCCTTCGCCGCCTATTGCCATCATTATAATCTAAATATTGGCCCTAGGGGCGAACTATCTCATTAACCCCATATTGCCCTGCCGTTTGTGGGCATATCAGGGAAAAGTCCACTTGTTTGGCTACCTCGCCAAACAAGCGGATCTTATAGTGTATGGCCATCTAATACGGAATTAATGCTTTTTGGGGTTATTTAATGTTTACATGATTTTCTATTAGATTGACCTTAGTAACCAAGCAGTGCTTTCTATACATACCGGAAGACAAATAGGAGAGGGCATAACTATAAAGACAATTATACAGATATTTTTATAGAGATAGAACTTAATTACTGAATAAATGGATTTCCGTTTTAGGATAGGGACACATATATGAATAAGTAACCCAGATTGGCACTATTTTATTGTAGTTAGCTTTGGAAAAAGCATATAATACAGGTATTCATGGCAGTGTTGCACATGGGTGGGCAATCAGAGTGTTGCTTCAGTAGATCAACTCCATGACATACCTGCTGGTGTCACAGGTAGGATTACAGACCTGCCAGATATTGCAGTCTAGTGTTGTTCAATGCACCCTTCTTATCATATAGTCGAGAGAAGAGATGTCAGTAATCATGCTGGGTCTAAATGTTGATTCAGTATTGTTCATAGGGCATCAATAGACATCAGCAATTACCTTTCGCTTATATCCTTCACCTGCATTACCTGACATACTGTAGCCATAGTGCAACATAGCAGGCATATTTTTTGAGACAGTGCTGTCCAACTGGAGGCCCGCGGCCGGAACCCCCTTGTGTATCCCCCACATGAAAGTCTGCCTGTTGTGTCAGTTTACCTTATGTAAGATTTAAAAGGTATCCATAATGAGATTAACTGATCCATGTATTGTTTATACCTCCGTTTCAGACAGTAGTCACCACTGCATTGTTCACACCTGTAACACTTCTATTTTTCACACCCTAAAAACATGTACTGGTCACACCTCATACAAACTGCTGGAGGGGCACCAGCATTGTGTCACTGGATGTAACACAGTATGAGCTGATTATCTTAGAGTGATCCTGATTGGTTTCCCTATCTCCTGCTGTATTCTGCCTGCCCTATGCTCCCTGTGTATGTCATGCTCTGCCTGCCCTATGTTATTTGTATGTGCCATACTATGCCTGGGCCGAGTATGGCCTGGGCCACTCAGGAACAATTTTTATGCTTGTGTTGCCCCCCAACTCTTTTTATATCTGAATGTGGCTCATAGGTAAAAAAGAAAAAAAAAAAAGTTTGGGGACCTCTGGTCTAATCTGTTTATTCTTGTTGTGCTTACATCACGAACATTGTAAATCATGAACAGTACTTATGCCAGTGAAATGCAAATGAAAGAGATGCGAGTCAAATGTGTTATTTCTTTAGTCCGCAGCAAGATGCTAGATTTTTTCTAGCTTCCATCCCCAAAAATCAGTTTATGGCTACAGCTAGACCAGCAAGTGCCAGTAGAGTGACTAGTGAGAATGCTGCAGGCTACACTGGAGTAGTATATCAGCCTGACTGAAACAGTAATGGTTATAAGCTTATCATGAGGCTAACCACAATTTCAGATCTGCAATTAATATCCTCAGGGCTCCTGGAACAATACACCCAGTCACAGTTATGCTGAGCAGACTCTGCTGGAGTATATATATATATATATATATATATCTATCAATATATGCAGCACTTTTCAAAAACAGTTAATAGTGACATAAGAGGTCAAACCCACCACAACTGTGTGTGGCACATAATATAAAAAAAATTCAAAAAAGTCCCAGCACACATGAAGTAATGCAAATAAAATATATTGTACAAAACTGCCACAGGTCCATGCAAATTGCAACGTTTCAGAGCTTCCAGGCATCTTTATGAAGCCATTGGAACAGATAGTTCATCCGACCATCATAATTGAATGTACAGACTCCAAGTATCTCAGCACAATCCCAAACCCAGATAAGACAATCCGAGACAAAAGAAATAATAAAAACAGGGAACTTCATCCTATAGAAAAACATACAGGTCAGAATTTTTATTAAGCCCATGTGGAGGGATTTTTTTCTACAATTTTATTGCATTACTTAATGTGTGCTGGGTCTTTTTGAATTTCTGTATATCTCTTGTACTTCCTGTACACTGATTTACTTGAACTCTCTGGTGTAGATACTGTTTTGTTCAGCATGGTCCAAGTGATAATTGCTCCCATGTGGTGCTCTACTTATAGCCTTATGGGGCAAATCTACCCTTTGAGTTTTCATGACTTATTTTTGATGACTTTGATTTTGATGACTTATTTGATGACTTATTAAGTAATATTTTTTCCTATGCTTATCCTATTCTGTTAGACCGAGGTGTGCCTGTTCATAGTTGAAATGTGGCGATTAGGTGTTAATAGGTATTTAACGGTATTAAATTTGTAAAAGCAGATTAGAATACCTAGATATAAGTCCTAGATACCTCTCTACTTGTTTTGCATTTTGCTGTTTCTGTGGCC
This sequence comes from Xenopus laevis, assembly GCF_017654675.1. Classification (NCBI taxonomy): domain Eukaryota; kingdom Metazoa; phylum Chordata; class Amphibia; order Anura; family Pipidae; genus Xenopus; species Xenopus laevis. The sequence continues at coordinate 55,167,543 of NC_054377.1, read as the reverse complement.
TGAATTTTATACAGATAGATGACACTACCATCTGTACTTATTTCTCCCATTCTGCTGTCCGTCCTTTAGATAAGCACTGCTTCTCATGTTCCCCTTATTATTCCCTTGCAGACGTGACACATATTCATTTTGCTACAGTGAAAGCTTATTTATGTTTGTCCGTTAAGTGATATATGAGATGAGAGTAATTACGTAATCTAAAGACAAGGGGTTGAAAGAAACCTCATTTAGTTGCTCAGTGTCAAAAGGAAGAGGAATATATATGTTGGTGTGATATTTTATATCTTTTCTTGCATTTGCCTTCACAAGGTTACACCCAAAGGTGCCTAACGCTGAGCTACCCCCTCACTGGGTGTCCCTGATCCTCTCTAAACCTCTGTGCTCACTCAGCACAATCTCCTCATGCTGAGCCTGGCAAATCTGTAACTAAGGAGAATTTGCAGGAGACCCCTATGTGCCCCTTTCCTTGCACACTCCCCCCCCCCCTCCCAAACACGTTATCTCTTCATTCCTCTCTCTATCCCCATATATGGGTCTCTCAATAATCCTCCCTTTTTTAGTTGAAGAGAAAATAATCTGCAGATAAATAGCAATTTCGCTGGAGTTAAAGGGACACAGACTTATAGGCTCACATGTATATGCACAGGATTATATTCATTTATGTAATTTTGCTAAAAACTATGATTAAGCTTGTGTTGCAATTTTGTTTGCATTTTGCTGCATTAATAAGGATGGTAGTAAGTATGCTTCTGATGCAAGGAGGGCAAAGGAAAACATCAGAGCAGAAACATAGAGAGAAATCCATGTCATAAAGAAAGACATGGAAATGAAGGAAAGGTGGCGATAGCCAGATCCGCTCATTTGGCAATTACTTTATCTGGCCCGATTTGGGCAACAACATGCTGATTTAAATTTGGCTGATCTGATTGTTGGCCAAAGATCAGATCATCCATTGGGACCTATGGAGAGTTTACGAATGCATCTGTATTCCACAGTTATACTGGAGTTTATGAACTTATTATTATACGTTACTACATAAATATGAATAATCTGCTATGGCAGTTCTATAATGTACGCAGCCTTTATCCACAAATTTTTAAGCCACAGCAGACACAAGATGTGTGTCATTGTTCTAAACTAGTTAATCAGGAGCACAAACCAGACCACAGTTAGGTATCTTAAAAATGCAAAGAAAAGAAAATGATAGGTAAGCAGTTATACATTCTAAGAAAAGGTCTTCGCTTGCTAGCTTCATTGAGGAAGTTTGTAAATCCTGCAGAACTCTGTATAAAGCAACCGCTTTGTCCTGGGCAGCATAATTATCTATTTTTAAAGATTTTTTATGGTGCAAGCCAAAGTTCTGTAAATTTTTTATCCGGGTCTGATACAGTTTTGTGACACCTTCACCCATTGTCCCCACAGTGCGCTTCCTGCAAGATGTGTCTCCCTACATTCGGAAGGCTTCCCTTGTAGGGGATCTGCAATGGGACAGCCATGACCTTTGCTCTCCTGTGCACAGTGATAACTCTGGGTCGCCCAACCACCATTCCAAGGATTGCAAGGTCATCCCTCTTAAAATGTGTTACTCAGCAAGGAACCTAAGCGTGTCAGATCCTGAAGGAAGGTCAGTGGAAATATCTGTGTGACTGACTTCATATATGCCTTTGTTCTAGATGTGTGTGTAAATCTGTGTTTTACTGCTCCCTTTGTATCTTACAGGCTGGTGGAGCTGCGATCTCCTGATGGTTGTCACTCCATTGTGCTCCGAAGCAGAGATTCGGCATCTGCACTTTCTTGGTCACTAGCTTTACACAACAACATCACGGCTCTCCTGCCACAGGTTCTAGCTGAGATACAAAGCATGTTGGGTCCCACAGGTGAAGACATTAGACATTTGGGATGGGTGGCAGAACAGGTGAGCGCTCGGCCACTATTTTTTTGTAATTCCGATATAATGCCATTCTCTTGTCATAATTTATTAGGCACAGTATCCTAAAAATAGGCTGATTATGTTTTGTATTAGCACAATGTCTATTATTAACGTAATAGTAAAGGTACATATGGAGAAAAAAAAAACTACTCCACTTTGAAAAATAGATAACTCATAAAACTTTTATCGTCCTTTAATAAAGATGATTTGTCTTGTTGTATATGTATAACATGTTCAACTGCTACCTAAAAATGCAAGCTGCCATGTTTTTCAGGTAGCAATCATGCAAGTACATAATAATTGTTGTGATTTTCTGACAAGTTTTCTGGTGTGCCATTAGCCTCAGGAATTTCCGTAAAGGTAAATAAAGGGACATCCAATTTAGGATCAGCCCAGTGCTAGTTTATTCACACTGGTGCTTATCAAGTTGCAAAGTAAACTGGAGACAAGACACAGAATATATCTCGGCCCCTGCCTCTCTGTCAATGTTGACCAAACAGCATGTAGTAGCTTAGTGTCACTCTGTGTTTATATAATGGATGAATACTACTTTTTAAGTAGGCCTGTGCATCAATTGGAGTCGGGTGGGGTTGTTTGCCTGGTAGCTCTGTGGGTGGGCATGGTGGTACACAGACACATCATATTGTCACAGACACATCATTGTACAATGCATGAAAGCTCCGTCCTGGCTATTTTAGGAAGGCAATTGCTGTGGTACAGTGCACTAGAGTGGTTAGAAAATGTCTGAACCATGCACTTTCTCAATATATTGTTCTTACCTAGGTGTCTCAGGATGATGGGCGCCCACTCTGGCAGCCAGTACTTGCTGCTGTTTCACAGAAGGATTTTCTTCTCTTTGATGCAATGCCGAGAACACAAGAGGAGTGGGCAAAACCAAAACACAGACTGCCGCTGATATCTACCAGGTGATTATATATCAAATACATCGATTGTAATTTACTATCATAAGTGGTAAATTGAACCAGTGCAGTTAACCATAGCAGCCCATTAGAACCTTGCTCCAATTTTCTATCTTTCAGTAAACTGATCAAAACTAATTGCTAATTGGTTGCATTTGGCAGGTGCACTTGGCCAAGCTAGCACCTATAAATCGGCTCAATTTTCGCTTACAAATGTGCAGCTTGCTTAATATTTGGCATGTAATCTTTTGTATCACTTCGTCGCTGGCATGAGCATTGCAATTTTGTGCACCTAGTTGTGTGCAACAGATTGTGTGGCTTAAAATGTCGCTTTGAAGGACTGCAAGATACTGTGGAAATGTATATTGCAGCATTATCATTAAAAAAAAGTCAGGTGTTTTATTATCATTAGTGATGGGTGAATTTGCCCGTTTCGTCACCGGTGAATAAATGTGAATTTGTAGCAAAAATTTGCTGGTGAAAACAATTTTGACGCTGGTTCCATTGACGTCGCCAATATTGACCTCGGTGACGATAAACGGACGCCCATTGACTTTAATGGGCTTTGACGCTGGCGCCCATTTTGATGCCGGTGAATTATCGCAGGTGTCATAATCTGCGTTTTGCTAATTTTTTGCCAGTTTTGCGAATGTCGCAGGAAATTTGCAAAATTCGTGGAGAAACGGGACAAATTCACCCATCACTAATTATCATTAAAAAAAAGTCAGGTGTTTTATTTGGTGGTTGTGCCGCTCTGCGTCTGTTAAAGGTTGAACAAATGTCACGGAAGCAGAAAAGTTAGCTATTGTTGCAAGTGAAGTATTGTGTTTGTACTATGTTACTGTCGCTTTCTGCTGGTTGGTACAACCAGATGTGTTAAAGGATACTGTCATGGGAAAACATGTTTTTTTCAAAACACATCAATTAATAGTGCTGCTCCAGCAGAATTCTGCACTGAAATCCATTTCTCAAAAGAGCAAACTGATTTTTTTTTATATATAATTTTATAATCCGACTTGAGGCTAGATATATTGTCAGTTTCCCAGCAGGCCGCAGTCATGTGAATTGTGCACTGATAAACTTCAGTCACTCTTTACTGCTGTACTGCAAGTTGGAGTGATATCACCCCCCCAGCCCATCAGCAGAACAATGGGAAGGTAACCAGATAACAGCTGCCTGGTAGATATAAGAACAGCACTCAACAGTAAAATCCAGGTCCCACTGGGACACATTCAGTTACAGTGAGTAGTAGAAACAACAGCCTGCCAGAAAGCAGTTCCATCCTAAAGTGCTGGCTCTTTCTAAAAGCAGAATGACCTGAGATGGCTGTCTACACACCAATATTAAAACTAAATCAGGAATGAAAAATTTATATTGTAGAGTGAATTATTTGCAGTGTAAATAGTGTAATTTAGAAATAAAAACTACACCATAAAAATCATTACAGAATCCCTTTAAGTGCATAAACTACTGTGGCTGTGTTTCTTTCATTTTATTTTGTATCTTAGATTAAGCCATTGTGTGTCTCTCATCAGGTTGGTTCACTCCGGTCCTGGACACAGCTCACCCTCCCTGGGGTCACATCTCACCTTTGGCAGTCGCACAGGTTGCCCCCAAGGCATTGATAGGAGAGTCTTTCGTGTGGAGTCTCAGCGAGAGCTTTCTACATGGACACGAGCACTTGTGCAAGGATGTCATGGTTCTGCAGAGCTCACGCGTGAAGTCACAGTCAGTAAGTCATAATCACTGGGCAACAAGAAGTATACAGATCTCAGCCTCTTTTGTATAACTTCAATTTAGAATTTTAAGAGTCTGATCATTAACACAGTATACAGTACAGATAAACTGGCCTGTGAATAAAGTAGGCCGTGACATAGACATAAAACCTAGCATAAATATAGCAAAAAATCATCCTGTATCATTATTTCTGCTGTTCTATTTGAAGATAAACTGAAAAAAGTTTGTAAATTGAATAACCCCTTTAATAAATGCAATATCAGATTTGTAACTAAGCAGTATTTTATCACATTTTTTGGGTGGGGAAAGGAGTGCTGTTGTGCAGCTACCATAAAGAAAAGCAGTTTTGGCTTCCAGGCTAGTAGAAAAAGGCAAACATTGCTCTGGATTACTCAGTGTAGTGCTTATCAAATAGTTTACATACATAGATGCTGCTGTTTTATTAACATCTGTTGACCTTTTTCTATTTCTCATCTGCATAATCTGGCATCCAATAACAGCTTCAGCAGGACAGTTAAGCATCTCTGATATAGAACATGTGTTTTCTTCATGAAGTCTCCCTGCTTTGTCGGTTTGCAATGCAGCGATTGGGATACGTTTTGTGTAACATGTATCTTTTTGCAGGCTGCGCCCTGCGTGAGCAAGAGGTCTCTCTCATTATACACTACGATACTGGCTTCACGGTTTGCCGAGGTGGACCTTCAGGCCCAGTGTTGCACAGATATCCTTATGAAAAACTCCGAATGTCTGGGGATGATGGAATCAGACACCTATATCTGGACTTTGGGGGACCAGAGGGAGAATTGGTGAGTCTCCTTCATCCAAGTGGATGCCTTGTGTTATGTAATCAAACAGCATGCTCCTTTCTGTCAGATCCAGCATGTCCATTGAGTGGCTGAAGACCTTCTACTGATCTCTTGGCTGTTCTATGATAATTAATCTGATGATAACACATTTTTGCACTATCCAGGCCAACGGGTATAACAACCAGCTAGTATACTAGAGCATGGGTTACACTGGACTCTTAAGGCAGGGCCTTCACAAAGTGGAAGAAGTGAAGCTGTGGTGTATGTACAATATATACCAAAGTATGACAGGATGTGGTCACAGCACCTCTTGGCCAATAACTGGGATACATAAATTACTCGTCCCTTTTATAAAATGTATAATTAAACCATAGAATTCTTAATGAATCAGATGAAAATTGAGCATAGGACTGGCCAGATATGGGATGACTTTGACGTAGTTGGCCAGCTTAAATATATTGCAATATATGGACAAACAATCCCTGTGTTGTTTAAAGGGTAAGGCATTTTTCAGTAGCAGTATGCACAAAATGTCGCTGTCTTAAATATATTGATAATGGGTTGAGTGCAGAGGAATCTTGTATTTGTCTATATGTTTTTTGTGGTCACACCCTCATTGCACCCCCGCCTAATGATTTTAAAAACTAGTGGTGAGCACAACTTTCCCCTGTTTGTTGTACATAAATTACTACTAGCTACATGGACATCTGGCCAGAACTAGGGATCAGGTATTTTAGGGATTTAAAGCCATAGGGGCACATTAACCTACATCTGTTTTTTAATTCCCCTCATTTTTAACTTAATTTCCTAGCATATGGCTCATTTACAAACACAATGTACTTCTAAAAAAATCTCTACTGTTCTTATAAAAAAAAAAGTTCTTATGATGATGCTAGAAGGTAAGAAAGGCAGTGGGGGTCATTTGTCAACATTGGGCAAATTTGCCCATGGGCAGTAAACCATAGCAACCAATCAAATTGCTGCATTCATTGTTCTACTTGCAGCTGGCATCAAAAAGCAAATCACTGATTTGTTGCTATAGGTAACTGCCCATGGGCAAATTTGCCCAGTGTTGATAAATGAGCCCCAGTGTGTCCAATTAATGCAAGCGTTTATTTTTGACGAAGTCTAACCTCCATGACAAACAGCTCCACACAGCTTTGTCTGTCGAAGCTCGGAGCAAGGTTGATCAGTTTGAAATACTGCAATCACTGGACATGTAAGAATTTGTGCAGGCTGAAGTCTGTGCTAGTGGAGAGAAAGGGGCGGATTGAAGTGCTGAAGATTGTGTTTTTTTATAAAAACAGTACAGATTTTTTCATTAAAATATATTTAAGATGGGTTTCTTCTTCAGTAGTGAACCTGATAATGGGGTTTGAATTTTTGACTTTACATCCCCTTTAATGCACAATGCAGCATGATGTCCCAAAATCATTGCAGGTACCTGCTAAGTGGCATCTACTGCAGCTTTTGTGTCTGATGCACCAATATGGCCACTAGTTAGTGCCTATTGGAGTAAAGACACATAAAAAGCTTAATTTTTGTAGTCAGGATTGTAGTCAACTTGGCATTCCTGTTTACTGGCACGCTGTAATGACATGGGTCCCTTGCATCCATGCAGTTCATCAGAAGGTGCCTTGTATTTGCAGCAAGTTACTAAGGAGACAAGTTAATCCTGTTAGTAAAGTCTTTATCTTGAACAAGATGAGCGAACAAAATCAGATACGTGTAGACCTGCTGTTTCAACACACACCATCCATCATGTGATAAGCATTCAATATGAAGATATAAGAAACAGACCAGGAACAGGCAGTACTTTAGTCTGCAAACACCCTTTATTGGTGTATTTTCACTCACGACATGTTTTGGGAGCCAGTCCCTTTTTCAAGTGAAGAACAAAAACAATTAACACACATTAAGTAACCATTGTAACCCCACCCCTTTGGTGTTCCAGGTGATACATTGTGACATCATGGATAACTCCATTCCTTTGTTGCATGAAAAAATATATAGCAATAACAGGAATACCATCTCAAAAATGTGAAAAAATCCCATAAAAAATAGTCCATAAATAACAGTCCAACCTATTGGAATAAATACAATTAAATACTTTAAATACTTAAGAAACTGCGCCAAGCCTATCAAAAGTAAAAATATATGAGCACTACAAATGAATGTCTGCCCATAGGCAGGGATCACCCTCGCATGTCGCTCACTGCTATTTTATATAGACTAGCTAGTCTCAATAAACAATTTCTCTACACTTACTTTTGCAGTGTTCTCTTTTTATTTCTGTGACCTGCATAAAACAAAGATACATTAATAATTCGTTACAGAAAACATTTGTAACTAAGTTTATCATTAAACCCTTTTGGTTTCATTGTATCAAGCTGCCTAATATATTTATTTTCTTTTTGAAGTAACAACTTTACTCTATCCCCCCCCCTCTGGGAGGTAGTTCAACTTTATCCAGGACTCTCCATCTTAGTTGTGAAATATGGTGCTTAGCTTCAAAAAAATGTTTGGCTAGTAACGACTCATTTGGTTTTTGGGGGTCAAAATTTCTTATATAACCTTTATGTTCTCCTATACGCACTTTGACTGGTCTAGTGGTTGATCATTTAATTAAATATACCACATGTGTACTTTCACAGCTAGCATATGTTCTTACTGGTATGTTGAACCCTTTGAAAGGGTGTGTCACTTGGTCCCCTTTTATGATAGAATTACACAGCCCACAATTTAAACGGGAACGTTCCCATTTTTGGTTTACTAAAGCATTTCATAGTCTTATTTTTCACCCTGAAATCAGAACTACATAAGTTATCTCTAAGTGTCCTACCTCTGTTATACGAAAAGAGAGGTTTGTCTTTAAATAGATGTCCATACATCATATCACTTTGCAACGCTGGCCAGTACTTTTTAATTACACTTTCAATTTTGTTACTTCTATGATCGAAGGTAGATACAAATGGTGTACGTTTATTGGTTTTTTTATTTAATTTAGTCAGTAATAGTGAGTCTCTTGTAACTTGTTCCACTTGGGCTGCAGTAGATTCCATAGTTCTTTTCTCATACCCTTTTTGTGTGAATCTTTCAATTAAATCAGTAGCTGCTTCCTTATATCCTTTGATATCACTAGTTAATCGCCAAGTGGAACAAGTTACAAGAGACTCACTATTACTGACTAAATTAAATAAAAAAACCAATAAACGTACACCATTTGTATCTACCTTCGATCATAGAAGTAACAAAATTTAAATTGAAAATAATTCCATATTGCGGCAGTTTAGGGCTTACCCTATCTGTAAATATATTATTGTTGGTTTATTCCCCCCCCCCCTCTGCTTTATACCTTTCTGCTCTTTTATATTTGTTTAATTTGTCCACTCATATTTCTCTGGTACCATGTTCTTCCTGCTGTAATTTTTACCTTAAACATCTGCACCCATGAAAGTATTACCATAAAGATTCTGCGTAAGCTCCTATATCGAATTAAATTAAAATATCAATTGCCTGCATTAACCATTATTAAGAATTATTTGTTTTTTTAATATAGATGGGTTTGCGTGTCCTAGAATAAACTATGCTCATCTAACGTGACCCCTCCCCCCAGATGATAGATGTCAGAGGCATGTGAGCAATGGGTAGGGTCCATTATTTACCTGTTACGTGGCTTGTAATCCTAGTGCTAGTAGTTAACATATCACCCAGCCTTTATTTACTTTCCTGATTGTTTTCAGCGTATTTGCAGACAGAGGAATGCTTTATTGTTACATCACCAGTCAGCAGTAGTTTTTGTTCCAAGCACGAGGTACCACTATGCTCATCTGAATGCGCTGGTAGATATTCCTGGCATTTACAATATGTGTAATATTCAATTTTTTCTACTTTTTGCAGGCTCTGGATTTGCACACTTGCCCAAAGCCCGTGGTATTCCTGTTACACACATTCCTTTCTGCTAAAGTCTCGCGCATGGGTCTGCTGGCCTGACCCTGGATTGCCATTGACATTACAGACAAACTATATATGCAAAGAGCTATTGCTCTAACCAGTGCCTTTCAGTGACAATCTGAATATATCACAAAAGGACAAAGCACAGAAAACCTTTAAATGAGCTGAGGATCTGATCCCCAGGAAGACATTGACACAGACCTCCCCCATGTGTTTTCCCTAACAGAGGACATTGGGAGAGGAGAACTGCGGTCTGCTTATTACAAGGACTCAAAGTAACAAGTTGAAATCATAAACACAATCGTGCCCTCAAACTTTCCAGGTTTTGGATCAAATGCATATCATTATGGCATGATCACATGATCAGAAAAAAAATGGATGATCATGTGATCCACAGATTTGTTCCATCCCGTTACAAGAGGACAGTGACTCTTATGAAGCTTTAAGTATTTTTTAATTGCAGTGACAATCTTCGTCTTCATTTTTCCCAGCCTTTCTGGGAATATTAAGCCATATTATAAGACCATAGTGCCTTCATCTTTTTGCTGCCTTAACAAATGTTTAGTGTTCACAACCTACCTTTATAGTATATATATACATATAGATATATAGTCACAGTAGAAATATGCAAAGTCTCAAGGGAGAAAAGCTCCTGTAGGGAGCATTTGTGATGGACTGTAAAAAGCCATTTACTGCTGTTTTAGGCAGTATTTGACAGGTGCAGTTCAGCTCATACCTACTCAGTGTAAACAAATTTGCCTCATTTAACCAAAGAGTTTCTGGGTACGTGCTTGAGAGATTATACCAGGGATGGTCCAGCAAGCATGTCCCCCCGCAGCTATTGTTTGCTTACATTTCTCTCCATCCAGCTGTTTAGGAGGTGCTGAGCTAGAAGGCTGCAGGTTGGAGACCAATAGGTCATACTAAGGACTGTACTAAGTATTGGCTTGACACAATGTTTTATTTACTCGGCACATGTTACAAAGATAGAGAGAATGTGATGCAAATGATTACTGGAAAACTATTACAGATGTTTATTGAAGATTACAAATGTGTGAAAGACAAAATAAGAGAAATTTGTACACGTTGTGTTATTCAAAAGATGACTATTACAATTGCATTTGGTGATCCTTTTTAATATAGTAGCAAAAGTACCAGGATTCATAGATGAAATTCAGAGCTTTATAAAGTGCAAGCTATGTTTAAATATACCTTTCTATACTATTCTGTGCATTGCCCATTTTATGTCTTCAGTCTTGAACAATCTCTGCGCTATGAAACACGTTAAAGGGTTGGTTCACCTTTAGGTTAACTTTTCGTATGTTATAGAATGGCTTATTATAAGCAACTTTTCAGTTGGCCTTGATTATGTATTTTTTATAGTTTCAAATTATTTGCCTTCTTCTTCTGATTCTTTCCAGCTTTAAAATGGACCCCATCTGAAAAACCAATGCTCTGTAACGCTACACATTTAGGGGCAGATTTATCAAGGGTCGAATTTCGAGGGTTAAAAAACCCTCAAAGTAAAACCTTTCGAAATCGAATTCGAAGGATTTTAGCGCAAACGGTTCCATTGAACGATCGAATAGAAATCGTTAGATCGAACGATTAAATAGTTCAAATCAAACGATTTTTAGCGATCGATCGAAGGATTTCTATTCAATCAAAAAAACGTAGAAAAGTGCTGTGGAAGGTCCCCATAGGCTAACATTGCACTTCGGTAGCGTTAATTTGGCAAGTATGAAGTCGAAGTTTTTTTTAAAGAGACAGTAATTAGATTATCGAATAGTCAAACGATTTTTACTTCGAATCGTTCGAATCAAAGTCGAATGGTCAAATATAGCCTATTCGATGGTCGAAGTACCCAAAAAATTTACTTAGAAATTCGAACTTTTTTAACTTCGAAAATTCACTCGAGTTTACTAAATCTGCCCCTTATTGTTATTGCTACTTTTTAATTATTTTTCTTTTTAATTCTATTCAGATCCTCTCCTTTTCACATTCCAATCTCTTATTCAAATCAGTGCATGGTTGCTAGGGTACCATGGACCATAGCAACCATATTGCAAACTGGAGAGCTACTGAATAAAAAGTTAAATAACTCAAAAACCACAAATAAAAAAATGAAAAACCCATTGCAAATTGTCTCAGAATATCACTTTCATCATACTAAAAGTTAATTTAAAGGTTTAATTCAAAGAATCCCCAGGGCCTGTACATGGTATTTCCCTGTACCAAGCACAGTTCTGCCAGAATAATAAAGTATATAGTTGCTTTTTCATAATTGTGGTTGGAAGTGCTATAGGGCAGGGGATTTGCTGGGATCTCCCTCCAGAGCCTCTTGCACTGGGAAAGAATTGGGCTGCCTTGGAAATTGCCTCTAGTTACCTATTCAGTTATGAGCAGAAAAATCCAGTAAGCAAGTAAAATATGTGGCTTATACATTACAGTAACTGGCCTGGGAGCATTCCAACCCCTGGCTCATGAACCACATTTTTTATGTCCTCCCCACCCCCATTGTTTTCAATTTTTCATGGATGCTTTTGGCACACTCTTTCCTCTCTGGTAAGATATGTGTTTTCTCTCTTTGGAGGTTCATACACGAAACCTTTGCAGAAGTCCAAAGCTGAAAGAGAGAGAACCTAAAGGCAAGGTAATTATTAAACCATGTTTCTGCTCGATATGAACAACTGGTAGCTACCATACTATTGCAGGCAAGCGATGCACTACTAAAAACATTTACCTAAAAGGGATCTAAACCCCAAAAAAAATTGATGTAGACTTATTCAGAATGGTCCTCTGAGTACTTTTGCAGTTTACATTAAAGTTCTATTTTTAGGCGTTAGCAATTTTCTTGGCTTTTTATTCTACTGCTCTGTTTTAGGTCAGATTGTCAGCAACCCTAACTGTCTACTTACTACTGTGTTCAGTTAACTCAAGGGTTGCTGACTCTGAGTTGACCCAAAAGCACAATAGTTGAGATTATTGCACTAATATGATCATCACTTCTGACACTCTGTATGCCTTCAAGTCTGCTAATACTGTATAAAGGAGAACTAAAGCTCAACAAGGAATTTTCGCTAGAAATCAAATATTATGTTTTTTTGCTTCTGTACCAGCCCAGAGCCCTTCAGCAGTGAATTTACAAGTGCCCAAAAACTCAGCGGACAGTCTGAAATCTGCCCAATCTATCAAAGGCCTTGGAAAGATTACTTGTACTTCATTATATATTTTCTTAACCCCGTTAATACCTAAGCCTAGTAAGGAATTTGGTATCTTACCTTTAAAACATTAACACGCTGAATGAATAACCCCAATAAAAATAATGTTTCTACTTAATCAGAAGCCAGATAGTAAGCAATCTTTTCTTAAAGTTACAGTATTATGATGCCAGAATAAACCCCTATAGAGGAAGGTGACCCCCCTGTCCAGGCCCCCTCTCAGGAAACACTTTTGGATGTCACTCCAGTGCCTGTGTCCCCCTAAAATGTGTCGTACCGGTAAAATCATTTTCTCTCTTCAGTGAAAGGGGGATACAGGCACACTCGTGCTGGAACTGAATATGGCTGGATAGCACCCGTGGGGTTAAATATTACAGAAATAGTGACACCTTCCAGGTTTTAGCAGGACGTTCGCTATGCTATGTACATACAGTATACACCATGCACCACGTATTTATCTGAAAATTGTTTATAAAGGGGATCCACATCATGCAGTAACCAGGGAAGTCTAGGAAACAACTTTTATTACATTTTGGTTTGAAACAGCAGACCTTAGCACTTAGTAATACACATTCCAGAAATCACTCAGGTGAACATGAAAAGGAGTGGTTCTCCTTTAAGTTAACTTTTAGTATGTTATAGGATGACCAATTCAATTGTCTTCATTTCTTCAAATAGTTTTTGAATTATTTGCCTTCTTCTTACTCTTTCCAGCTTTCAAATGGGGGTCACTAACCCCATCTAAAAAACAAATGCTCTGTAATGCTACACATGTATTGTTATTGTTACTCTTCATTACTCATGTTTCTATTCAGGCCTTTCCTATTCATATTCTAGTCCAATTCATGGTAATTTGGACTCTAGCAACCAGATTGTTATAAATGCAAAATGGAGAGCTGCTGAATAAAAAGCTAAATAACTCAAAAACTAGAAATATAAAAGAAAATTTAAAAAAAATCAAATTGTCTCAGAATATCACTTGCTACATCATACTAATAGTTATTTGTGAACAACCCCTTAAAGCCACACAGCAAGGAAAAGCAATTTGGGCACTGATTCTAGTGTATATGGCAGTTGGCAAAATATCTACTGGGCAAGAAGGCATTTGGGGCAGAAGGCAGTGACTGGCTCCTGGAAGTGGGCAACAGAGTAGCAGCATTGACAAACATGCATAAAGCAATTTGTAATGTACTATTAGTAATAAATTATGGCTGGGAATTTTACAACTGTAAGGATGCTGGGCAATGGGTCAGACAGGGAGGAAAGGACAATATAGAAGAAGATATAAAAGAGAGACAAAATTCAAGAGAGCGAGGTTTATTAACCAAGATTAGAACACAAATGCAAACTAATTCGAATGCAAAATGAAAAAACAATGTATTCGTGAATTAGGATGGTCGGTAGTCTATATAAGGAATATAGGCTTAAAGAAGGAATGGCTAGTGGCTGAACCCAGAAATGGCTCCAAAGATTCATAAAGTAACAGTTGTATCAATTAAATAAAGTCACAAAGCGAAAACAATAGATTCACTATTATTTGGAAAAGCATTGGTATACTAGGGTTACATGAGAATATTTTCAGTGTAAAGGCTTACATGCGCACTGGCACAAAGCATTCATCCGCCTCTTGTGGCCTGCCCCTACCCCACCTACAGCAGCAAAAGCATGATTGTGTGAGCTCAAGTATAATAAAGTAGTTTAGTTTAACATGCTGGTAAAATCCTTTCTGCCCCCCACCCCTGCAGCTGTGGGGTCTGCTTCCTTAGTAGTTACACCCCTGCCCTACAGCTCTCTGTCCCAGTGGCCTGCACAGTTTGTGCCCCAAACTACCTCCCCGAAACCCCCTTGAAGTCGCCCCCCATGGCCCCAGGCACCGGCCGCACACCTAACAATAGCTTTGGGCCCCTGCCCAGTCTCACCCTTCTTTGCCCCTGTGCCCATTGTGTCCTGTCCTTATCCCCCTGTCCCAGTCTCATCTGACCTCTCTCTCTCTCTCTGTGCCCACTGCTTGCTACACGTGCCCCTTGCTCAATGGCCCAAGATTTCTACCCCACTTTGTACTTCTTACTTCATGCCCTACTACTGATACATTGCCATTTATCTGCAGCCCCTGCACCACTGCACAGTGCCCAGTCTATGTTGCACCTGTGAGCAACCCCTCCTGCAAAATGTGTCCACCACATACTGCTTTTCTTATCTGTGTCCAGTTGGTGCTACCCAGTGACCTGTTTGCCTTGATAGTGGCAGCCAATCTATACTGCCCCTGCACTGCCCGCTCATCTCATACCCTTCCTTCTGCTTTTGTCTAGTTCAGCACTGCATTCAACCTGTGCCCTGACATATCTGCTTCTCTTCCCTACACTTTTTCTTACCCAATACTCTATTGTCCCCAACCAGTGTTCAGTGCCCAACAGCTACGTCCCATTCCCAGCCCCCTCCACAATGCTGTGTCTGCTGCCCCCTAACTTGTGCTCACTCCTCTGCTTCCCTAA
Source organism: Xenopus laevis (assembly GCF_017654675.1). Classification (NCBI taxonomy): domain Eukaryota; kingdom Metazoa; phylum Chordata; class Amphibia; order Anura; family Pipidae; genus Xenopus; species Xenopus laevis. The sequence goes on along the minus strand of NC_054377.1, from coordinate 55,152,483 downwards.
CCTAGTAGCCTGCCACCTGCTACTCCCAAAGCAAAGTGCCCAGCTGGCCAAATCTCTATCCACAAAACATCCCTAAGCCTGTACCTATAGCACCTCTGTGCCCTGGGAGTGTAGGAAATATGATGCCTCAGGGCTTGAACTTGTGTTTGTATTGGAGACTGGCTCTTCTGCTCCTGTTTTTCTTAGTATCAGCATATTTTGCTGACTGAATTCTGATTTCTCCATTAATAATCTGATCAGATCTGATGGAAAGATTCATATTCTGATGTTTTACAGTCATATTTAACTCAGGGTGTACCAAATACTAACCTAGTACCTAACCTAAACGCAACATTGATATCCCTCCAATCTGTCTGGCCCTTCTCCTCTCTGATTCTGCCACTTGAAACAACATAGCAGACATGATTTCTTCTCCAGGTCCAGCTGGCTTCTGCTACATTGTTCAGAAGTCAGTACCAGTAGTGCAGAGATTCAGAACAACCTGGGAGATGCTGCTTTCAATAGCAAATACATTTACAGGAAACTCTAAAAGCACTGAAATTTTAAATATATTTTAAGAGAAGCAGAGTTCCACTTTAAACCGTGGCTTGAAAAATTCCTTGCCTTTGGCTCGCTTGTTGATGTTTATAAATAATATCCTGGGTTGTAAATTTTTATAAATATATCAACTGTCAGTTCACTTAAAAAGTAACAGTATCCACACTGAACTAGTTCTTTGTTGCTACATTTTTATATTTATCTGTTTTTATTGAACTTTTATGTAATGTACACAATTTGCACTTAATTTACATTTTTTGGAAAAAAAAATTCTGCATCTCAGGCTGGGGATTTTAACAGTTATCTGCTTTCCAGGGTTAAATTACCCTAACAACCAATCGGCAGTTAGGAAGTCAGAAGATGAATAGGAAATTGTTTGAAAGGAAGGAAAATTGGTAAATATAACAGCAACGTTGATGCTGGACAAACCGTTGTTTTTTTTAAACTCCAGTTGCAGCCTGGGGAGAAAACAAGGAGTAATAGAAACTCGATTTAAAAAGCATACAAAAAATAATGAAGATTGATGGGAAGTTTTTATCGGAACAGGACAATTTGTATGTAACATATTAAAAGAGATAAACTTTCCCTTTAAACTGTTTTTTGATTGCAGCATGAAGCTGATTGGGTCTTGGGCTACAATGGGTATACAGGTATGGGATCCCTTATTTAATAACCAGTTATCCAGAAAGCTCAGAATTATGGGAAGGCCATCGCCCATTGAGTCCATAATAAAATAATTAAAAACTGTAAAAAAATGATTTCCTTTTTCTCTGTAATAATTAAACAGTACCTTGTACTTGATCCCAACTAAGATACAATTAATCCTTATTGGAGGTAAAACAATCCTATTGGGTTTATTTAATATTTAAATTATTTTTAAGCAGACTTAAGGTATGGAGAATTGGAGATCCCTTATCCGGAATGCCCCAGGTCCAGAGCATGCTGAATAACAGGTCCCACACTTTGTATTGTTTTTTGTGTTATTCTGGCTTCGTGCTCTATATCATGCTATGTACTGTCTGGTTGCCATGGCCAGTGTCCTTGGTGACTGGATTTAAGGGAATGGGCACATTAGGCATGATGATAGCTTTGTGTGTCTGATTTAGTTGTTGCTGGGGGTTCATGATTTAGATCTGGCAAATAACTGGAGACACTTCCAGTATCATTAAGTGATATTAATGTGGTTTCCATTGCCATCCAGATCACTGACATGTCCCTGGTTATAGTGAATTCATCTGTGTTATTGCTGGTCATGTTCATCTTCTTATTCCCCTAAACTCCTCCTTCTTAATTTGGGGCTTCTCATAATGTGTTTTATTCAGCGTATAAATTCTTCAGGTGAACGTCAGTTTGATCAAGAATCCCTTTACTTGAGGCATCACCCAGCCCTTGCCACTGGCCTTAAGTCAAACTAAAGTCCTTATATGAATGGCAACATTAAAATTATAAATCAATACTAACATTTATTTGGATGAGGAACATGCCTTTAAAATAGTTGACTTCATTGCAGCACTTTTTCTTGTATCACTTTGCTACATTGCATCAATTGCATACGTTTATCTGTGATGTCATTTTAAAAGGGCAACTCTACCCAAATACTGTTTTCACATAATGAAATTCTAAGCAACTTTCCAATATCCTGTCATAAAAGTGTTTTCAAGTTATGACCAGAAGAATGAAAAGAAGCACACTATTTAGGAATATTTTTCCATATGTAGCTAGACTATGCCCAAACTGGAAGGACCAAGGGTCTCCATGACTTCCTCCAGTCATGGACCCCAGACACAGGCTTACAGACACAGGCTTTTGCAGTCTGATGGATGGAATGGCAAGGAATGCAGAGTGTACTGAGTGGCATTAAGATAGACCTGTATATAAACCATATTTTGTATGAATGGGGGAGCACCACTGGTGAAACTGCAGTAGAAGAGAATATGTCAGCAAACACATAAGCACCTTTAAAGGAACAGTAACACCAAAAAATTAAAGTGTTTTAAAGGAAAAACAGTGTAATGTACTGGTGCCTTGCACTAGCAAAACTGGTGTATTTGCTTGAGAAAAACAATTATGTTTATATAAAAAAGCTGCCGTGTAGCACAAAATACACAGTAAATAACAGTTCTGAAGAATCTCATTGTATACTACATTGTTATCTGCTGTGTATCCTGTGCCTTTTCTCCTTTTTCAACTTTGAATGGCTGCCCCATTGCTAGACAGCAGCTTGTTTATGTAAACTATAGTTGTGTAAAACACACCAGTTTTACCAGTGCAGCACAGCAGTACATTATATTTTCATTACTTTAGGACACTTTCATTTTTTTGTGCTACTGTTCCTTTTAGCCATCTCCATTCCATTGGACTCCAGACAGCCTGCAGACCCCTGCTTCTGCAGTCTGAGGGATGAATTGAAAAGAAATACAGGGTCTACCAAATGGCAAAGAGGCGTTTGTGTGTATTTAACCATATTCCTGTCAGCTGTGACTCAGATGTTTGTGTATTGGTGGAAGAAAGACAGTCATGTCCTGGGGATGAAAGTGTCCATAGTGTCAGTATGTAAATGTGTGCCTGTGTGAGTATGCAGAGATGTGTGTTCAGGGAGATGAGAAAACGGTCATGAACTGTTGAGTGTATGGGGCAAATTCACTAAGATGCGAAGTTGCGCCAGGCGCAACTTCGCCGCACTTCGCCAGGCGTAATTTCGCCAGCGCTTCGCAAATTCACTAAAATCCGAAGTTGCGCACAGGGGTAGCGTAAGGTTGCGGAGTTGCGCTAGCGTTGTTTCGCTATATAAAGCGAAGTTGCGCTAGCGAAGGCTAATTTGCATACGGTGCGAAATTCAAATTTCAATGGAGGAACACGTATCTGCACTACAAATGCCTAGAAAACCTTCAAATCTGCAAATAAAAATTTTATTTTGCCCTACACATGTGCCCACTGTCTAGGTAAGTTGCCATGAGTCAGGAAATGTAGGGGGGAGGAAGGGGAGCCCCAAAAATTTTTCGATCTTTTTCAGCCTATCAGCCATCATGTAGAAAACACGCCAGCTTTTTTGGGACTTAGAAAAAATTTTGACTTTTTTTTAAACAATGCCTATTTACTCTATTGCGCTTCGCCAGGTCTGAGGTGGCGAAGGAAGTCTAGCGTAAAAGGTAGCGTTCACTACACTGCGCAAGTTAGTGAATTTGTGTAGTTTCGTCGCTAGCGAAGATTCGCCTGGCGTAAGGTTGCGAAGTAACACTAGCGAAACTACGCCAGCGTTCGTTAGTGAATTTGCGCAGTAGCGAAAATGTCAAACGCTAGCGAATTAACGCTAGTGTTCGGCGCTTCGCGCCTTAGTGAATTTGCCCCTAAGTCTTTTTTCTGGGTGTGATAAAATACTATTGCATGGCATTTGTCTTTTAAGTGATTGTATGTGTGTGTCTTGGCAGAACTTGCAGTATCTTTGAGCGGTGTGTGCTCTTCTTGTTGTGGGTGCACATGCCGCTGCTGACTCTACTTTACCTTTTGGTTTTTTTGGAGAAGTGTTGGCTCCTGTCTCTTTGGTGGTTTACTGATGATTTTCTTGGCTGCCTGGCTGGTTCCTAGGGTGAAGCAATGCTCGGAAATGTTTCGGGAAAGACTCCTGGCACAGGTTGATGTAAAAAGTCCTTGTTGGCTTATGCTAGGAGGAAATTCTTCTTGAAAATTTTCTGCACAATGTGGCTAGGATGGTCACTGGACAACTCCCCGAATGATTGGTATCCGAGGATGTGTTCTGCAGCTTTAAGGCAGCACTGAGCCAGTAGAGACGGTGCATAAGTTTGAAACATATACTTCATCATGGCCAGTGCTGTGATGACTCTGGCAGATTGCATGTAGGTGGGTGACCCTGGGATGGTCCAGTAGACAGTGACCTGCAAGTATGTCACACACTCAACCTCTCCCCGTTCACCTCCTGTGGACAGGGCCGGATTTACATAGCAGCAGCCCCTAGGCCCTCTGCCATTCATCGCCCCCTTTCCCTCCTCTTCCTTTTTGCACATGCACAAATTTTCAGCATCGGGTCTGGGGTACTGGTGCACAGGAAATTTTAAAAACGATTGTATCTTCTTCGAAACACCAGTGCTTCTGAACCAATGTGGGTGTGGTTGGGCAGCTTGCTGCCCCCCTAAAATTCTGCCGCCCTAGGCCCATGCCTTTGTGGGCTTTCCACAAATCTGGGCCTGCCTGTGGACAGTCAGTGCAGCCAATTAGAACTGTGCAGAGTGTTCTCCTGCGGTCCTTTGTTCCAAGTCCTGTGCTGTGAATCCACCTGCAAACCGTGTGGGTGCAGGCGTCAGGGACTGGGGCTGCAGCCAGGCACAGTCAAAGGTAGTATTAGTATGTATTACTGGAGCAGCATTCATCCATCCCCAACCCCTGCACTCTCAACATTTTAACCAACAGCCAGCCTGGGCATTCCACCTGCAGACAGAAGCACAAGCAAATGGCCATAACTGCGCAAGTTACTTATACAGTACGTGTCTTATAAGATACTTCAGTTTGGTGGGTCAAAACTGACGGTTCTGTGAACTGCCCCTTATCCTGCAAATGCATTTATGCAATAGGAGGTAAATTCTAGTGTATTATACTGTATGTTCATTCAATAGCATTAGGACACTAATGTGGGTGCTTTAATCAAGGAAGTCTTGTCATATTTTCCAATAAGCAAAACAAACACACTTCAAGGGTACTTTGTGAGCACACTTTGCACTAATTTACATAAAACTAAAGAACTTTTGTTACAACAGCTATAGCTTGCTTAATGACAGAGGAATGTGTTCCCTAATGGCAAAAAGTTGACACTGTATTAACCGAAAACTGTAATAACCTAAAAGCAATCCTAGTGGGTTACAAAGTCAAAACTTGCATCAAGACTTATGGCAATTAATTTAATTTTAAAATGCAATGATTTTAAATATATATATATATTTTACAGTGTTACATGGAGCATGCAGTTTAATCGCTGTTGGGTCAGCAGTTACTGCTCACTGCCAGTTAAAGGGGCGGTTCATCTTTACGTTAACTTTTAGTGTATTATAAAATGGCTAATTCTAAGCAACTTTTCAATTGGCCTTCATTTTTTCCTTTTTATTGTTTTTCAGTTATTTACTGTCTTCTGATTCTTTCCAACTTTCAAATGTAGGTCACTGACACCATCTAAAAAAACAAATACTCTGTAACTATATAAATGTATTGCTATAGCTCTTTTTACTACTCAACTTTCTATTCAGGTCCTCTCCTATTCATATTTCAGTCTTAGTCAAAACAGGATTTCTAGGGCAATTTGGACCCTAGCAACCAGATCGCTGAAACTGCAAACTGGAGAGTTGATGAATAAAAAGCTAAATAACTCAAAAATCAAAAATAATAAAAAATGAAAACCAATTGAACATTTTCTCAGAATATCACTCTCTACATCAGTGATCCCCAACCAGTGGCTCGTGAGCAACATGTTGCTCCCGAACCCCTTGGATGTTGCTCCCAGTGGCCTCAAAGCAGGTGCTTATTTTTGAATTCCTGGCTTTGAGGCATGTTTTGGTTGCATAAAAACAAGGTGTACTGCCAAAAAGAGACTCCTGTGGGCTACCAGTGGCTAATCACAGCCCTTATTTGGCATCTCCAGAAACTTTTTTAAGCTCGTGTTGCTCCCCAACTCTTTTTACATTTGAATGTGGCTCATGGATAAAAAAGGTTGGGGACCCCTGCTCTACATCATACTACAAGTTAATGTAAAAGTGAACAGCCCCTTTAACCTGGGGATTTTAGAGCTTTACCATCAGCCAAAGAGTACATTTCTGCCTGAAGACATTCACTAGCCCATTTTCAGGCACAAGCATTAACACCGACCACAGGAGATGCAAGAAGCACTCAAGGGTACTCTGCATTTGAATTGTTTAAAACTATAGAATACATCTTTTGATGTGTGGAAATCAATATAGAGCAGAAGAACTTTAGAAGGATTCCATTAAGCCAACAAAGCATGACAAGTAGTCGCACACAAATGTTTTAGGGACCACTCAATCCAGAGCAATATACTGAGAACCATTTGGCCTTCATCACTTACACACAGTCACTCAATGCCACACATCTACCCTCCTCTGTCCCGATTGTTAATGTAAAACTGATCATTTTTCTTAAAAATTTGGAGAAGTGCAGTTTGATATAACTGTAGATTACAGTATGTTCTATTCATAGTGCGGCACAGATTGTTGGTTCCATGCACTGCAATTCTAGAAAAGTCATCCCAGATCTGACTGACAAATCGTACAAGAAATTTTTACTTTTAAGCATAGAAACTCGAAATGTGTTTTTCTACTGTGAAATTGTTTTATGTTAGAAATAAAAAACTGAAATGTTCAGCATAAGTATTCTATCCCCACACTTTCATCTAGGAGTAATAACACTTTAAAGGGGACCTGCCCGCCAAATTATTCCAAATCCTATTTTATCTTGTTAGTCATGCAAAATGAACTTTAATTACACTACAGTAGAACCCCCATTTTACTGTTTTTCAGGGGACCAGGAAAAAATTGTGTTAAAGTAACTTTTTCTTCAAGTACTTGAAAGCTACCGGTATAAGGACAGGAGTCTGTTTTACTTTGAGATACAATATTTACTGTTTTAATGGGTTAAGCTTTGCAGTGTTAATGTTACACTATGGGGGCATGTGCAAGGCCTGTCTGCCAATCACATACACAACCTAAAGCAATAAGTGATTGGTGCAGGACTGTATAAGGCAGTGATCCCCAACCAGTAGCTCGTGAGTAACATGTTGCTCTCCAACCCCTTGGATGTTGCTCTCAGTGGCCTCAAAGCAGGAGCTTATTTTTTAATTCCAGACTTGGTGGCAAGTTTTGGTTGCATAAAAACCAGGTGTACTGTCAAATAGAGCCTCCTGTAGATGAAGAGTCCACATAGGGGCTACCAATAGCCAATCACAACCCTTATTTGGCACCGCCCAGGAACGGTTTCCCTGCTTGTGTTGCTCCCCAACTCTTTTTAAATCTGAATGTTGCTCATGGGTGAAAAAGGTTGGGGATCCCTGGTATAAGGGGTAGACTAATTGAAATTGACTGTTTACAGGCAGAACCATGGCAAAATATACATCTGATTAGTATTTTAAACCTCTTTATTTCACAAATAATAACATTCATAGAGAAAAAAAAATGTTTTTCAGAACATCAGGACAAAATTTTGTTGTAAAATCCAGGAAAACATTACTTAAAATCAGGGAAATGCACCCATTTCCTGAAAATCTTCATAGTCACCCATTGAAATGCATTATAAATTGGTGGGACCACAAATAAAAAAAATGTAAAATGTAGGAAAACTTAAAATCAAGGTACTTAAAATCGAGTTTAAGCTACTAGTATTTAGTGACAGAGCTTACAAGTGGAAGGATGGTACTACTTCCTTACAACTTTCTATCTGTACTAGTATGATTTCCTTAAAGGGATTCCGTCATGGGAAAAATGTGTTTTTCAAAACGCATCAGTTAATAGTGCTGCTCCAGCAGACTTCTGCACTGAAATCCATTTCTCAAAAGAGCAAACTGATTGATGTTTAACTTTGAAATCTGACATGGGGCTAGACATATTGTCAGTTTCCCAGATTGTACATTATAGAATGCTTTATGTTTTATAAGACTTATGGGTTGCTGCTTGCTGTACAAGGTGGGGCCTATTTATCATACTGTGTAACACACAAGAAAAACACTGTAAAAAGCTGTATTAAATCAGTGGCAAATTTATCAAGGTGCGTGTTTTATGTTTATGTCTCCCAAACACTGGATTTGACACAGTGATGCAAGGTGAAGTGCGATTCTGTTTTTTATACATCATGATAAATGTGTAACTGTTGTTGTAGCTTATATTTATAAAATCACAGATTGGGAGAAACTGTAGCAGTAATTCTACCACACATAAAAATCTACCCCCATGTGGTTGCTGAAATTTTTGTGGACACTAAGTAGACAAAATAATGGAACCATCAAATTTTTTTTAAAAAGCGATAATACCAGATACCACAAACATCTTCCAAATAGAGAGTTTAAAGCTTTTAGGGTTGTTTCAGAATTCAATTCTTTCTAGAACCATTTATTATCAGTTCTATTTCGAACTACAATGCATAGCAAAGCCATAGTTATTACTAGCTAGCCAGCTGTTAGAAGCGATATCAATTACTAATCTAAATCTTAAACTTTTTCTACATATCTGTAAGAAGAGTTGTAGGTATGCTTGGTTGATTAAAATGTTTGGATGGATAGATATAAATAGGTACATGATAAGTAGATGGATATATATTGCAGACTAATGTTCAGAGAGGGGGAAGTGTCGGCAATGTGAGTGGATAGTAGTGTGCGAGTAGTAGGGGGGTGGGAGCAACCTAGGGGCTCTTTGGGCTGAAATATGGCCTTGGGTATGCAAAGTCAGGATGACTGCAATTTAGCTGTGGGAAAAGGAACAAAGAAGTAATTTAGTATATAATCAGTGGTAATTTTAACATCATGTGTGAGCTGCACATCTTGCCCGGGCAGAACAGTAGGGGGCAACTCAGGTTGCACCTTCTTAATAATAACAGTCCACAGAAGTGTACTCTGAGCATTTTTACATTAAATGATATGGCAGGATATATGTTCCCTTTAAAAAAATGAATTTAAAGCTGTATACTATTTACCTCAGTATTCATAAAAGCCAATGTGCAATTGCACACAAAACCATAGCAGGGCAAGTGTATAATGTTGAGTAGAACTAACACACGCACAAAAGGTAACTTTAAGATAAATTAGCAAATTATTTATAAAATGATGCACATTACAATCAAGGCAAAATGTTTTTGCCCAGTGTTTGTTTTCCCCCCACTGTACGGTTTGTTATTGATCCATACAGAGCTGCACCATGGGATGATGGAAAAGCAGCAAATCATAAAACCCCAAAGTCCATTTCCTCTACTGTCTGGACATCCAGTGCCCCCAAAATTAGAAAAAAACTTGTCCTTCAAGTGCTACAAAAGTAAAGATGGCAAATGGTGTGCAAAGTCAGGATAAGATAAGAAGTCAGATAAGAAGTCCATTGAACAGGGGGATTGTCTGCCACTGGTGATCTAATTATCTACTCTGCAAGGACCAAACATAGTGTAGCTTCAGTCTCTGGGGTATATTTATCAGTGAATTTAGAGATCACCACAGTCCTCTAGAGTGAAATTCCGCCACTCTCCATTCATTTCTCTGGGATTTTAAAAGGCATATTTATCATCAAAGGAGGAACTTTTACCCATTGATAAATACTCTTTTAAAAATCCCATAAAATTAATGGCGTGGCAGAATTTCACTGTAGATGACTATAGTGATATCTAACTTCACTCTTTGATAAATATATCCCTTTGTGCTTAGCTTAAAATTACAACAACCATTGTGTTTCCTGATTAAAACAGGAGGTATAAAGTATGTTCAGCGTATGCCCATTTTATTGAATTCATTGAACAAGGGAGTATACTGCCCTTGCTTAGCACAAAACTAACAAAAACAATGGGGGAAAAGGCATGATCTGAAAAAGCCCTAGTATTGACCAATGAGGTATTCTGATTCTTTAATAAAATGGTTATTGATGCAAAATTGGAGCAAGCGATAAGAGGACGTTGTTTCCATTCTTTTGATTATTATATTTAAAAAAAAAATTAAGCATTCATTGTTTGGGTGCATGTTTACATCAATTACAGATTCCCCATAAAGCCAAACTCTCCTTAGTTACAAATGATGGCAGCAAGGGATTGAAACATGTGTTCACCACAAATCTAGGACTTGGGTATCTTTCCATATCAAACTGGTGTTGTGGATATTCAGTTACCAGAGATCACTTTATGAAAAGATAAAGTTCATTAGACACAGGCTCCATGGATTCTGAACAAAGAGTGAGAATGTCAAATAAAGCAATTACAGGGTTTTTATAGACTTGGGAACATACAGTGAGGTAACAACACCAAGCCAGGCCCCCTGCAAAAAAATCTTCAGAGGGGCCCGGCACACAGTAGCTCCTTCCCGGACACTCCCTCCGCTGGTTGTGTCCCCCGCTCCATGCCTAAAGCTGGCCATAGATGCAAAGATCCGATCGTACGAATCATCGTACGATCGGACTTCCCCATCTCCCGACGTGCCACTAACCAGTCAGATCAAATAAAGTAGTTATAGAACAAATCAGCAAATGTTCTGCCCCTGAAGCAATCGCACTATATCTATGTCCGACAAAGCTAGTGACAGTCTCCGACTGAAAATCGTAACGATCGGCAATACACGCAGAGATATTATTGGCAGCCGATCGACCAAACGATCAAACTCCGCCGGAAACGAAAACTGTCGGGACTCTCTACACACGGTCCAAAAATCGTACGAATCCTCGATTCGTACAATCGGATCTTTGCGTCTATGGCCAGCTTAAGACTATAGAGGAAGCAGACCCTGCAGTCCCCCTGCAACCTTGGGGTCTGCTTCATCTATAGCTATGCTACTGGGAATGTATGACAAGAGAACATAAGCACACAGGAATGAAAGGGAGTTCCCAGTGGGAGAGCACAGAGATAACTCTTCAGAGCACAGAGATAACTCTTCACAGCACTGAAAAACAAAGAACTGCTTTTAGAGCCAATATGGTGGTTCTGTCTCAAGGTCATGGTACTAGTTATCAAGGCTCAGGAGGACTTAAGAGGGATCTGAATTCACAGAATTTTATTCTCTCTGACTGGTTTGTAAAGGGCCACCAGAAATCCTTAAACCACAGCACCTCTTCACTCACCAAGTCACCCTGCTTTCCATAGTGGGTGGTGCACGAAGTCTTTGGAAATGAGAGGAAATGTAAGGTCTAAAATCTATTCACAGCAGAACATGGTAGAGAGAGTTGTGTGACACTGTGAGCCAAAGGGGTGGGATGTTGAGAAACGGGTCCTTAAAGGGATACTGTCATGGGGAAAAAAAAAATTTTCAAAACTAATCAGTTAATAGTACTGCTCCAGCAGATTTCTGCACTGCAATCCATTTCTCAAAAGAGCAAACAGATTTTTTTATATTCAATTTTGAATTCTCCCCATCATTTTTGGATACTAGGGCAAAGCCATAGACAGTGTACGAGGTCAGCTCTAGGTTGTTGGCATCTCAGGCATTTGTCTGTATTTTTAGTACCTATATGATGTCTCCGAAGTGGTGTCAGATACGATTGATGTAGTATCTGTAGAGACATTTCCTGATATTTACTAGTAGAAAGCATTTGCATAGTCTTTGTGTGAAATTGGAGTATGTTAGCAGCTTCTGTCTGCGGAATTACTGAGGTCCATTTGCTTATAAAATTATTTGGCGTTTCAATTAATAATGTGGTCCTAATTGTACGATAGATTTGAGATGTAGTCTTAACTGCAGTGCCTCTGGGCCATAATGTATTTATTGGGTTATTTTTATCGATCTGAGAAAGATATTGTAGAGCTTTTGTAGCAAAATGTAGAATTTGAATAGAGAGTAGGTAGTCCTCAGATAGAAATGGGAATTTCTGAGCTAAGTTTCCTTTGGTAATTATGGTGAATATGTCAGTAGCAACATCTTTGATCAATCTCAAGTTTTGATTTTGCTAGTTCAGTAATGTTTTATTATTTTTCCCTGTTGGAAATGTTGGGTTACCCATCCATGTGAGATAGATGGATTTGCCTGACGTGTGTTTAAATCTGCGCCTTACTGTATTCCAGGTTTTGTATGTGTCTATGAATAGGGGATGTTCATGCATATCTTGAGGAATGTCTTTTAGCTGAGAGTGGAGTAAGAAATTAAGAGACAGGCCTCCTGTCAGTACTTGATCAAGTTCTGTTGAGGTATATGCATTTCTATTGTAGATCCAATCACCTGCTAAATGTAAGAGTGATGCCTCATTGTATTTACGTATGTTTGGGAAATTTACCCCACCCATCTCTTTAGTTTGTTGCAACTAAAACAGGCTTATCCTAGGTCCTTTTTGTTTCCATATAAAGGTGCAAAGTGTTTTGAGTAATCTTTTATAATCTGAGGGTTTTATGCTGTACGGTAACATCTGCAGTTGATTTTGGGGAAAACAATCATTTTTTTTGTTCTTGTTTTGAGTTGTTTTGAGTTCTTGTTGTGTATTATCTAGAGTATGGCGAATGTTCAGAGAGTATAATTCTGTATGTTTTTTTGGTAGTTTAATACCCAAATACAGTATGTTATATGTGATCTTGCTAACGTAAATGGAAAGTCATTCCTGTTATTTGTTCCTACGACACCAATATCCAGTGCTTCTTAGTCCGAATTATTCGGAAGCCTGGACTGTACTAAAGAGTTGGATGGTATTTAAAATTGTGGACAATTCTGTTTGGGGATGTGAATAAATAAGATATCTTTGCAAAAGCTGTTATTTTTTGTTTTAAGTGTCCCAGAGGGATTCCTTGAAAGGTTTTATTAAGAAGGAGATGTTGTATTAAAGGGTCTAACGCTATGTTAAATAATAGAGGGGAGAGGAGGCAACCCTGCCTGGTTCCTTGTTGAATTCTAAATTTTTCTGAGTTATACCCATTAACTGTCAGGAAGGTTTGAGGTGAGTCATATAAGGCTTTGAAAAGATTAAGCACGAATCCCAAAGTGTTGGAATTCCAGAAGTCGTATATGTGTGTGCGAGATCCTATCAAATGCTTTATCTGCATCTAAGTTGATTAAAAAACCTTGTCTTCTTTTTCCAGGTTACATTGATTGATTGTGGCTATAGCTTTCCTGATCGCTTGTACAGGGTACCTGTTCTGGAGAAAACCCATCTGATTAGAGGTGAGTATAGAGGGGAGAATTCTTTAAGTGGATATTTTTACATCCCAGGTGCATGACTTTACATGTATCAACATTGAATCTCATTTGCCACTTAGCTGCCCAGATCGTCAGTTTGTCAAGATCCTGTTGCAAGTGCCACATCCTGGATGGAATTAATTGGGCTGGATAGTTTTGTTCAAACATTGATACATTACTTACACTACCCTCCCCTAAGTCATTAATGAACAAGTTAAATAAAAGTGGACCCAATACCGAGCCCTGATGGACCCCACTAAGAACCTTACTCCAAGTAGAGAATGTCCCCTTAACAACCACCCTCTGTACCCTATCCTGTAGCCAGTTTCCTATCATTAAGCCCAACAGACCTTAGTTTAGAAAGTAGTAGTTTGTGGGGCACGGTATCAAATGCTTTGGCAAAATCCAAATAGTTGACATCTACTGCCCCCCACTGTCCCGTATCTTAATTACCTCATCATAAAAAGCAATTAGATTTGTCTTACATGACCTTTCCTTCATAAAGCCATGCTGATTGCTGCTAATATTGCCATTCTCTAGGACATTTTGAAAATGATATTTTATCATTTTAGCAGATTTTTAAAGTTCTGTGTCTCCTGAACGCGCAAATACCAAATAAGGAGATTTTGTGGACTCGCCATTAAATCTCTTTTTCTTCAGTTGCTTGGGGGACAAAGGAAACGGTGGGGTATAGCTCGTATCACTAGGAGGCAGGACACAACCAAAAGAATAAATAGCTCCTCCTTTGAGGAGTGGTTTCCTCTTGCTCCCCCCCAAGCTGTCTCAGTGCTTCTCTCCACCGCCTCAGCCCCGTTCCGCCCGGCAGCATCATGCGGGTGCAGGGCTTCCAGGAGTTCCTGGAGAAGTGGTGCCCAGGGGCTGTGGTGCCTGTGGACTTGTTGAAGTTGGCCACTGTAGCCAGACAACAGCACAGGGCCCAGGGGTTCCCTAGCACTGGATTTAGTGGGCAGGCGGTCCTGGTGCCTGGCCACGCAGTCCTAGCGCCCACATACCCCCCTCCGGTGCGAGCACACATGCGAGCCCCCTGGAGCACTGGGGAGCTGTGCTCCCCGGTAAACGACTGGACGCCATGACTGGACGCCTAATATTCTGCTGCCCTAGGCCTGGGCCTTTGTGGCCTCGCAACTCACACAGGGCCCCAAACCCACCTTGACACAGGACGCCAAACCCGCCCTCACACAGGGCCCCAAATCCACCTTCACACAGGGCCCTCACTCTCTAGTACCGCCCTCACACAGGGCCCTCACTCTCTAATACCTGCCATCACACAGGGCCCTCACTCTCTAATACCCACCACCAGCCTCCCCATAGGTCCCTTTACTGGTGACCATGAGCAGGGCCGGAACTAGGGGTAGGCAGAAGAGGCACTTGCCTAGGGCGCAAAGGCACAGGGGCGCCAGGCACGTACCTCTTCTGACGCCTTCCCCTAGCTCTGACCGCTGTGTTCAGAAGCTGTGGCTGAAGTTCTGCATAATATATGGTCTTCTGCGCATGCGCAGGCTTGCATTTTCTGCGCTCGCGCACTCGCACGGATTCTGCGCAAGCGCACTCGCGCTTCATTGCCACTCGCACACTTCTGCGCATGCGCAAGCGCCGGGGGCGAAGTACTTGGCCGGGTTGCCTAGGGCGCCCGACCGAGTAGGCCCAGCACTGACCATGAGCCCCGGATGTTACCCGAGTACGATTCATTAGCCCTTCATTATAGAGGGAGGCCGTGCTGGATAACAAATAGGGGCTCATGGGAAAGAAATAGGTCCGTAGGGGAATGGGACAAATCCATAGATCTGCCCCCTGTCATGAGACTGACTGATGCCAGGGCCTGGCTTTCATATTGTATTGACAAATCTCACAGGATCATCTGTAAGGAGCAGGCAACTTCTGCACAGTGATTTCTTCCAAGGGGTGGTTCACCTTTAAATTAACTTTTAGTTTATTATAGAATGGCTAATTCTAGGCAACTTTTCATTTGGCTTTCATTTATTCTTTTATATAGTTTTTGATTTATTTGCCTCTATCTTTTTTTTTTTTTCAATCAAAATTGAAAAATCTAAATAACTAACAAAAAAAACCATAAATCATAAAAAATGAAAACCAAATGCAAATTGTCTCAGAATATCTCTCTTCATCATACTAAGAATTAATTTAAAGGTGAACAACACCTTTAAATGCTGGGGCCTGAAATGGGCCGCCAGATCAATTCTGTGCACCGTTTATAACCAGGGCATACTGGGTGCTAGTAAGGCCCGCTTGTAATTGATCTGCCAACCTCTTATTCTGTTGTTGCTGTCCTCATGCTCTGCAGAGTTGGGGCCTGTCAGTCTTGCTGCAACCCTCTTCAGTTTTGAGTTTTAGTTCCGTAAAAGTTGATTGGGGAAGGGTTAATCTGAGTGGCAATCATAATTATTATTTTTTATTTATTTATCTTAGTGACCAATCTGCACTTGGCATTGTTATGTATGTGCTGTTGCCCTTGGCTTGTGTAGCGGATCTATTTGCTAACACTTATTTTTTCAATAAGCCCCCAAAGTTAAATTAAATGTGCTCTGTTCCACATATTTTATTTTATATTTTATTCCCCCTTTATTCATTTCATAATCACTGCTGAGTGCTTTTTCTAACCAGGCCAGCAGACTGCAGCTCGACTTATCCTACATGGGTCATATAAAAAACTATTAGGGGCAGATTTATCAAGGGTCGAAGTGAATTCGAGGGAAATTTCGAAGTAAAAAAATTCAAAATTCAAAGTAATACCATCAAATAGGATACTACGACTTTGAATTTACTTTGTTTTGAAGTAAAAATCGTTCGAATATTCGACCATTCGATAATCGAAGTACTGTCTCTTTAAAAAAACTTCGACTTCAATACTTCGCCAAATTAAACCTGTTAGCCTATGGGGACCTTCTACAACATTTTTAGAGGTCGAAGTAAAATCCTTTGATCGATCGATGAAATTGTTCGAATCGTTCGATTCCAACGATTTAATCGTACGATTTTACTTAGATTGTTTGATGGCCAAATTCGGTGAAAAATACTTAGACTTCGATATTCAAATTCAAAGTATTTTAATTCGATGGTCGAAGTATTGATAAATCTGCCCCTGAAAGCACATTATTGTGACCCGCTTATAGATTTAGGCAATAATACATGTTTTATGGGCCAGTTTCATGCCTGAGAGACTACCACAATTCCCACACCTGAGTGCTGCTTTGTTCTAAAGGTAAAACATAGATATTCTGTTTCATATGAGTTTTCTGATGAAAAACTGGCACTGGCACTAGCAGCTATTCCTTGTAACCATGAATATGGCCTCCCGAGTAGAATACCTGGTACAACCCTCTGTATTCCTGCGGGCCCTATGCATATTTTTTTTAAAAAACTATACCTGCAGAGCAAGTGGTTCCCCCTACATACAATATTTATTGTTTCACAATTCATTGTGTTGGTGTTCTAAAGAGAAAGTATAGGTATGGGACCTGTTATCCAGAATGCTCAGGACCTGGGTTTTCCGGATAAGGGATCTTTCCCTAATTTGGATGCCTATGATTACATGTGGTAACACACGAAACGCGTTAGGACGATAGATGTTTGTGCAATAAAGTAAAGAGATATTTTACCGCTGTCTGGAGTCCTGTTGAGTGTGTGCCAAACTGCCGATTTCCAAGTCTTCGTACCTTAAGTCTACTAGAAAATCACGTAAACATTAAATAAACCGAGTAGGTTGGGGAACTGTTATCCAGAATGGTCGGGACCTGGGGAATTCCGGATAAGGGATCTTTCCCTGATTTGGGTCTTTGTACCTTAAGTCTGCTAGAAAATCACGTAAACATTAAATAAACCGAGTAGGCTGGTTTTGCTTTCAATAAGGATTAATTATATCTTCGTTTGGATCAAGTGCAAGGTACAGGTATGGTACCTGTTATCCAGAGACCTGATGTTTTCCAGATAACGGATCTTTTCTTAATTTGGATCTTCATACCTTAGGTCTAGAAGAAAATCATGTAAACATTAAATAAACTCAACAGACTGGCTTTGCTTCCAATAAGGATTAATTGTATCTTAGTTGAGATCAAGTACAAGCTACTGTTTTATTATTACAGAAAAATCCCTTTTTTAAAATGTGGATTATTTTGATAAAATGGAGTCTATGGTAGAAGGCCTCTCTGTTATTCAGAGCATTCTGGATAATGGGTTTCTGGATAATGGATCCCATACCTGTACTGTTTTATTATTACAGAGAAAAAGGAAATAGTTTTTGGGTGATTTGGATAAAATGGAGTCTGTGGGAGAAGGCCTTTCTGTAATTTATAGCTTTCTGGATAATGGGTTTCTGGATAACGGATCCCATACATGTACATCCTGATTTAAAGTGGCTATATTTGCTGTTGCACAAGGTTACCTGGAACCCCATGAAAACTGCGGTAGAAATGTCCGATGTTCCCATAAGCTTATGCTTTAATACGAATGAAGCAAAGACATCCCCGTACAGTGAAACGGAATGTATCGTATATATACTCGAGTATAAGCCGACCCAAGTATAAGCCGAGGTACCTAATTTTACCTAGGAAAACTGGGAAAACGTATTGACTCTAGTATAAGCCTAGACACAACTACAGCCCTGTAGTTCCGCCAAAGTGACCACCCCCCCAGCGATCAACCAGACTTCTTTGCAAAGTTGATGGTGACAGAGAATTGCCAAATGGATTACTGTGTGCATTGTCCCACTACCATGTGCAGAGGGTGCTGTGTGATATTGCCATCACTGTTAATCTTTCGTATAACCAACAGAGGGTGCTGTGTGATATTGCCATCACTGTTAATCCTTCATATAACCAACAGAGGGCTCTGTGTGATATTGCAGTCACTGTTATTCTTTCATATAACCAACAGAGGGTGCTGTGTGATATTGCAGTCACTGTTATTCTTTCATATAACCAACAGAGAGCACTGTGTGATATTGCAGTCACTGTTATTCTTTCATATAACCAACAGAGGGTGCACTGTTATTCTTTCATATAACCAACAGAGGGCGCTGTGTGATATTGCAGTCACTGTTATTCTTTCATATAACCGACAGAGGGTGCTGTGTGATATTGCAGTCACTGTTATTCTTTCATATAACCAACAGATGGCGCTGTGTGATATTGCAGTCACTGTTATTCTTTCATATAACCAACAGAGGGTGCTTGTGTGATATTGCAGTCACTGTTATTCTTTCATATAACCAACAGAGGGCGCTGTGTGATATTGCAGTCTCTCCCCAAGTGAACTGTTGGTAAAGGAATGATTAAAAGTGACTGCAATTTTAGCTACTGCCCGCTAACCCGAGTATAAGCAGAGGTAGACTTTTTCAGCACATTTTTGATGCTGAAAAACTCGGCTTATACTCGAGTATATACGGTATTTGCTACATATGCCTGGTGTTTTACAGTAACGCAGTCTCTAGTTTGTGTAGGTTTAGGCCTGGTCTTTTGGGTTATACTTGGGTATTCGTGAGTTTGGGAGGGGGACTTCTGCAGATATAATATCAAGTTACAGATATTAGTAAGATGTACGTGCTCCATTGAGTTGTAAGTTACTATAATTATGGTACAGTTATGGGATCCGTTATCCGGAAACCCATTCTCCAGAAAGATAAGAATTACTGAAAGGCCGTTTCCCATAAACTCCATTTTGTAAAAATAATCCAGATTTTATTAATGGATTCCCTTTTCTGTGTAATAATAAAACAGTACCTTGTACTTGATCCAAACTAAGACATAATTAATCCTTATTGGAAGCAAACCCAGCCTATTGGATTTATTGAATGTTTGCATGGTTTTCTAGTAGGTATTAAGATCCAAATGATGTACAGGTATGGGACCTGTTATCCAGTACAGGTATGGGACCTGTTATCCACCTGTGATCCAGTGCGGGTATGGTACTTGTTATCCAGAATGCTTGGGACCTATTAACCAGAACAGGTATAGGAACTGTTATGCAAAATACTCAGGACCTGGGGTTTTCTGGATAATACATCTTTCCATAATTTGTATCTGCATATATTGTTTGCTAGAAAATCATGTAAACATTAAATAAAACCAATGGGCTGGTTTTGCCTATATTATATCTTAGTTTTGATCAAGTACAAGGTACTGTTTTATTACTACAGAGGAAAAGCAAATTATTTTTTAAAATTTGCATTATTTAAATAAAATGGAGTCTATGGGAGATGCCCTTGCCGTAATTCAGAGCTTTCTGGATAACAGGTTTCCGGATAATGGATCCCACACCTGAATACATTTCACTCTGCATAAGGGAAATTTAAAATATATCATAAGGTTTGCTTGAAGGCACTTTCTCTGCTGGCTTATTTCGAGATTTTCTCTGATCTCTGATGCCAACTAATGGGCTAGCAAGGGGTTATTCTCGTTACTATATTTTTCAGTATTTTTATTGGTTTCGCAACATATAAAGTAAAAATCCTTTTGATTAAAGTGAGTTAACATAAGAATTGTTATCAGTGTAAGATGTTGCAGTCAGTTCAGTGTTGGCTAAAAGACATGGTTGTAATCTAAACAAAATAAAATATAAGAAAATGAGTAAATCAATTTACCATAATAATGCTAACAGTAGGAAACTATAGGTATGGGAACTGTTATCCAGAATGCTCGGGCCGGGGTTTTCTGGATAACTGATCTTTCCGTAATTTGGATCTTCAAACCTTAAGGCTACTAGGAAATTATGTAAACATTAAATAAACCCAATAGTCTGTCTTGTTTCCAATAAGGATTAATTATATCTTAGTTGGGGTCAAATACAAGGTACGGTTTTATTATTACAGAGAAAAAGGAAATCATTTTAAAACTTTGGATTATTTGGATAAAATGGAGTCTATGGAAGATGGCCTTTCCGTATTCTGGAGCTTTCTAGATAATAAGTTTCCAGATAACTGATCCCATACCGGTAATAAAAAGTAGCAATAACCATACATTTGTAGCCTTACAGAGCATTTGATTTTAGATGGGGTCAGTGACTCATATTTGAAAGCTGTGAGAAGGCAAATAAGTTAAAAAAAAAACAAAAAAACAATGAAAACCCATTGAGAAGTTGCTTAGAATTAGCCATTCTATAACACACCAAAAGTTAAGTTAAAGATTAACCACCCCTTTAAGAATGATATAAATAATTGGAGAAAATGCAAAGATGTGTAACTAAACTGGTGGAAGATTTAAATTATGAGGGCAGACTGTTATGGTGGCGGTTTTATCTTGGGGGGGAAGACACTTGCGAGGAGATATAATTCTTCTTTACAAGTACATAACAAGTACTCAAGTGCAATATAGACAGATACTGGGGGATCAGCAGCTGGGCTGACCTGGTAGGGGACTAAGGCCAGTCTTTGCTTGTGTGACTGCAGGGCTATGATTGGCTAACTACGAATTGGATGTAAATATACTGGGTGATGGGAAACAACCTGTAGCAGAAAATTGTACAGGTATTGGATCCATTATCCGGGAACCCATTATTCTGAAAGTTCCAAATTTCGGAATGACTTTCTCCCATAGGCTCCATTTTATCCAAATAATCCACATTTTTAAATATAATTTCCTTTTTCTCTGTAATAATAAAAAGTACCTTGTACTTGATCCAAACAAAGATATAATGAATCCTTATTTGAAGCAAAACCAGCCTATTGGGTTTATTCAATGTTTACATGATTTTCTAGTAGACTTAAGGTATGAAGATCCAAATTACAGAAAGATCAATTATCAGGAAATCCCTAGGTCCCGGAGAGAAGAAAAGGTGCTCCTGTCTATGGAACCATATTTAGGGGGAAAGAAGGGATACTGTGGTTGGAATTGCGATGGAGATAATGGAAATAGAAGGTAATATGGCCGCATACACACGAGCACCTTTAAGCTACAAGGTGAACCCTGCATTCCTCTCCATTCCATTGGACCCCAGGCAGCCTGCAGAACCCAGCTTCAGCAGTCTTGAGGGATGGAATGGAAAGGAATGCAGGGTCTACTGAGTGGCTTAAGGGTGCTCTTGTCTATGAAACCATATTTTAGGTGTAAGGGGGCAGCGCTGGTGAAATTACTGTGGAGGGAATTGAAACAGAGGGGAATATGGCTACATATACATGGGAGCACCGTTAAGCTGCTAGGTGAACACTGCATTCCTCTCCATTCCATTGGACTCTAGGCAGCCTGCAGACCCAGCTTCTGCAGTCAGAGATGGAGTGTAAAGGAATGCAGGGTCTACCGAGTCCATTTTATTTCGCCAATGATGTCCTTCCTCATGCTCTCCAAATCAGTGATCTTACAGATCCTCTCCTCCTTCCTGTAGATCCACTGTGAGCCCTAGAGAAATGTAAGAAACAGGAAGACATTAAGGATTTCAGCAGTTTGTGTTTAATCCCCAGTAATAATGAAAGTGACAATTTCTTCCCATAGGCACAATAAGCAAAACAATATGTATTTATAACCACTAGGGGAGCTGTTACATTGATTGTCGTTGCAAAGCAAAAGCTTTTTGGTTCAATAGAAGTGTTGGTGTTGAGGTGGGTAAGAAAAGACATGCTTTTAAGGCTTTCTAGTTAGCTGGGACAGCCTAATCATTTATAAGGTACAAGGAGGCCAATAAACCATGCAAAGAAGCTATAAGGCAAGCTAAAATTGATATGGAAAAAGATTTTTTTTTAAAATAATCCAAAATTATTTTTTAAATATGTTAATAGTAAAAAAATTAATCAGGAAGGGGTGGGACCTTAAGTATCAGAGGGGGGTCAGCTGGTTGATGAAAACAAAATAAATGCACAGATTCTGAACTCATATTTTTCACAAATGAGGAACCAGTTAATGAAGGTTTCCTTCTTAATAGTCCCAATTTTAGTAATACACTAATGATGCATGGTTCACACATGAGGAAATTCAAAAGAGACTAGAACGTGTCAAGATTAACAAAGATCCGGGCCCAGATGGTATTCATCCTAGGGTACTTTGTGAACTTAGCTCTGTGATTGTCAAACTTCTTTACTTAATTTTTCCGGATTCATTAAGGTCTGGCATAGTGCTAATGTGGTGCCTCTATTCAAAAAAGGATCCCGTTCTCAGCCTCAAAACTATAGGCCAGTTAGTCTGACGTCAGTGGTAGGAAAGCTTTTCGAAGGGTTAATAAAGGATGGACTTTATAGCAAATCATAATACTATGAGTGTGTGCCAGCATGGTTTTATGCGTAATAGATCTTGCCAGACTGAAAATTTATTTTTATGACAAGGTAAGCAGGGACCTCGATTCTGGGATGGCAGTGGATATGATTTACTTAGGCTTTGCTAAAGCATTTGATACAGTGCCACACAAAAGGTTACTGGTTAAATAAAGGAATGTTGGCCTGGAACATAGTATTTGTACCTGGATAGAGAACTGGCTAAACGATAGACTACAAAGAGTGGTGGTAAATGGAACATTTTCTAATTGGACCAGTGTTGTTAGTGGAGTACCGCAGGGCTCTGTATTAGGTCACTTGCTTTTCAACTTGTTTATTAATGACCTGGAGGTGGGCATTGAAAGTACTGTTTCTATTTTTGATGATACTAAATTGTGCAGAACTATAGGTTCCATGCAGGATGCTGCCACTTTGCAGAGTGATTTGTCTAAGTTGTGAAACTGGGCAGCAAACTGGAAAATGAGGTTCAATGTTAATAATTGCAAGGTTATGCAAAATAATATAAATTCAAGTTATACACTAAATGGCAGTGTGTTGGGAGTTTCCTTAAATGAGACGGATCTTAGGGTTTTTGAAGATAA
The DNA here is from genome assembly GCF_017654675.1 of Xenopus laevis. Classification (NCBI taxonomy): domain Eukaryota; kingdom Metazoa; phylum Chordata; class Amphibia; order Anura; family Pipidae; genus Xenopus; species Xenopus laevis. The sequence continues at coordinate 55,129,289 of NC_054377.1, read as the reverse complement.
CAAGTTGTCTAATTATGTGCAGTGTCATTCTGTGGCTACTAAAGCAAATAAAGTTCTGTCTTGCATAAAAAAGGGCATTAACTCAAGGGATGAAAACATAATTATGCCTCTTTATAGGTCCCTGGTGAGGTCTCATCTGGAGTATGCAGTGCAGTTTTGGACTCCAGTCCTTAAGAGGGATATAAATGAGCTGGAGAGAGTGCAGAGACGTGCAGCTAAATTGGTTAGGGGGATGGAAGACTTAAATTATGAGGGTAGACTGTCAAGGTTGGGATTGTTTTCTCTGGAAAAAAAGGCTCTTGCGAGGGGACATGATTACACTTTACAAGTACATTAGAGGACATTATAGACAAATAGCAGGGGTCCTTTTTACCCATAAAGTGGATCACCGTACCAGAGGCCACCACTTTAGACTAGAAGAAAAGAACTTTCATTTGAAGCAACGTAGGTACTTTAGTACCAAATGTCACATATAAAACAAAAAGTTTGATCCTGTTGTGGCACTTCCACTAGCAGGGAGGATGCTGGCAGTTGTATGCTCCAGTATAACATTTTTTCTATCATATACCAGCTTAGTTATTACCACATTTGACTTTACATGTCTAGCGGCAGGCTGTGCCTTTACATATGTTGTCAGGGTCGGGCTGGGGGTCTTGGGCCCACTGGGATTACTCTCAGGGCCCTGCCCCCCCAAGTGTTAGCAGCTGTCAGTGAGCTTTTGAGAGACACATAGGTACAGAGGTTTTTCTGCTCACAGTGAAAGCTGCAGGGGTCTGTTCTGAAGCACTTAGTTACTCATGTCCAGAGAGAGTCGCTGACTACAGATGGCCATACACTATTAGAGGTCGCCAAATGAGGGAATCTTAACCCGATATGCCCACTAACGGCTGGGCGATATCAGGTTAATCCGAACATTCGGCCCTGGGGCCGAACGAGCAGATTACAATGCTGTGAATGGGCCCCACAGGTCACAGGACCGCATCAACTAGCAGATGCGTTCCTGGATCAAAGAAAAAAATCAAACTTGCTCGATCTATATCTGCCCGATTTTTGGCCTGATATCGATTGGGGGGACCCGTTGGGAGTCCCCACACAGGGGCACATAAACTGCCGAATTGGTCTAAAAGACCCATATCAACAGCTTTAATCTGGCCGTGTTTGGCCACCTTAACTTACATTTTTGGCTAACTATATTGAAATTTTTTTTTATTTTGCACAGTCTATCTATTTATCCAGGAATTCAAGGGGCCGTCACCTTTTCACATTCTGTGATTTAAAAAGAAAACCAAAGGGGAGAGTGAGCCTGACTTATATAGAAGTTTGGGGGGAATTAAGTGTTAAGCTAACTTGGTGTTACTGGTCCTTTAAAAAGGTTTAGGGTCAATGATCCTCTCCATAAATAGAAGTCTCTCTCATGACCGTTATGCCATGTTCTATTACTTGACTGGGCGCTCCACATTTTCCGTCAGCTCATGAAACACCAAGGGAACAGGTTTCTATACAATTTATTGTTCCCAAGTTGTCCATTACATTATTCTCTTTTAAGGGAGACTTTCAGTGCATGGCAGAAAAGCAAAGCTGTTTATGGTTAATGAATAGAATATTATTATAGGTTATAGCTGTGTCAGTAGGTCTTGCCTTTCATTTTTATCTTGCCATTGTTGCACCGTAATTGTGAGAGAGTAATGGTAAAAAAAAAACCCAGCTCCAACAACAATCTTGTAGCTGCATTTGGGTGTCTAATTATTGAATACAGTCTACCTGACATTAATTCACTGTGATCAGAGGCAGTGATCCCTTCAATCCCTACAAACATCCAGCGACACAATGAACTGCCCCAAAACCTGAGGTAGAGGTTACAACCTGTACTAAACCTACAATACAAGTTGGCAACCCTGGGAATTTAGTTGCAGATTCTGTCAAGATTCCACAGCCAACCACTAGAACCAGGCCCGGACTGGCAATCTATGAGTTCTGGCAAATGCCAGAGGGGCTGATATAAGGTTCCTTAGAAAGTCAGTATTTAGTGGGCTGGTGGGGACTGTTTGGGCCTCTATGTGGGCTGATTAGGCCTCTGTGTAGCTGAAATGCCAGGGCCTATTTTAATTCACAGTCCAGACCTGACTAGAACCCATTCCCAGTACCACTTTCCCACGTTTGAATTTGCAGCTCACGAATTGGTAAGCCGCAGTGGAGCGGTCATATGGTAGGATCACATGACCGTGACGTCAGGTCCTTTCCTAGGATAGTAACTAGCAGCACCCTCCACCGCCACAGATCGCCAGACATAGCTACTTTTCCCGTCCTTTCCGGGGCACGTGATACAGTGGCTTCCAGGGTTCGTCTATACCGCCACTTCCGGTTCCGGTGAAGTGACAGGCCCGGAATCCACAGGAATACCCTAGGCACCGGGACCGGGAGATGAGATGACAACGTCAACCCTGCAGGTAGTGGGACGGTTCGGTACTTGAGAGTGAATGGAGGGGATGGTATAAATATGGCAAATGTGACAAATTGAGATGAAGAAATCTGCGTGACACTGAGCTGAGGGTTGAGCTGTCCTGTTCCTGCCGATCAGATTGTTTTCATAGTGTGTTCGGCTGAAGCTGCAAGGGAGACCGAGCTGAGGCATCAGATGTAGCAGCAGCAACAGCGAAGATTTGCTTTTGTTTTACAGTTAGTGGGTATTATATTGCACAGATGCCTGTGTTCATTAAACCCGCGTTTATTTTGCATACGTCCCTAATCAATATGGAATCCCCTTGTCACTTAATGTCATTACACGTACAGTATCTGCCTCAGTCAGCTGTAATGGGGCTCAGTGAGGAAACCGCGAGGTTCTGATTTCTTTCCTATTTACCTGGTTTGTTCAGTTTCCCTCAATAGGTCTGATTTTTTAAATGTATTTTTCCCAGTGTCTCCATAGGTCTACGTCTGGTCCATTTGCAATTGCAATCTCTTGCTTCTGCCCAAAGAGTACCATGCTGCCATTGTTAGAGCGGTACTGACACCACTTTATTTGGATTTGTAACTAATGGCAAAAGTGACATTTCCAGGAGCTAATATCCAGTTCATGACACTTTGTGTGTGGCTAGTGGCTAATGCTAATGCTAGTTCTGACCCTCAGAGCTCTGGAATTGCTCCTATTGGTCTGTATTGTTGGGCTGCCATTTCTCCGAAAATACAGCATTTCTTGGTGGCATTCAACGATCCTTGCTATGGCACTTCTGCTTTAGTTACCAGTTTGATTTTGTGATATTAGTTTCACTTTAAAAGAGAAGCTAAGCAACTATATATATATATATATATATATATATATATATATATATATAGTGAAAAAGGATTGCGGCACTCACAGGGTTTTAGTGAAAAAACAAAAAATGTTTTATTATTAAGCCGCAACGTTTCGATCCCCCACAGGGATCTTTGTCAGGAGATCCCTGTGGGGGATCGAAACGTTGAGGCTTAATAATAAAACATTTTTTGTTTTTTCACTAAAACCCTGTGAGTGCCGCAATCCTTTTTCACTGCTTATTTCCCATGCTGGCACCCAGGTATTAATTTTGTCTACGGAGTGCACCATTCCTTTGGTTATATATATATAATACACAAAAGCCATGAATATCCTGTAAATTATATCCTTATAAACGGTGAGTTCTGATGTCATCAGTTATAAACGGTGAGTTCTGATGTCATTTCTGTCACATGACTCACTGAAATTTGTGTATTATAATAAATAAAGTACCCCCAGTTGTAAAATATGAGGATATTAGAAGTTACCTCGGAGTTTCATGACCTGTATAAAAACACTCAGCCTTCGGCCTCGTGTTTTTATATGGTCATGAAACTCCTCGGTAACTTATAATATCCTTATATTTTACAAGAGGGGGTACTTAATTCACTATATATATATATATATATATATATATATATATATATATAATATAATATAATTTAGCCAGCCCAAGTATTCCAATACACACGCCTTTCCTGGGCTGCTGTAGGTGATACTATGCTAAATGCTAGTAAAATGCTCATCCCAGAATTTTAACTGGGACACTATTAACGTTTTTAATAGAGTACTATTAATGCATACTGTTGCAGTGTAACCAGGCTTATGTGATAATTATCGACCGTGTTACAGCTTTCATCAGACTGAATCGGGCAGAAGTTCTCCATATTATTGAGGCCTAAAGGCCCTATCTAGATGTGGTATAGCAATATGCAGAGTGTTAACAAAGACTTTGCAGAGAATGTGAAAGTAATAAGAGAAAATGTTTATGGAGACTATGGCTAGTCCCCCAAAACAATCTCCAGCAGTCAAATTCTGAATTTTCAGATTGGATTGGATACCATTCTAGTTATGACATTGTATTTATAGTAACTCTGCAAGTACAGACATGGCATTTGGATTATTTGGAAAAAATGGAGGCTATGGGAGCCAATCCGTAATTCAGAGCGGATAAAGGGTTTTCAGATACCTGTATTCAGATTGGCATTTGGACATAAAGAATGATCACTTTTTCTATCACATTGCAGAGAGTTTTTGAAGGATTAAACTTGGTAGACTTATTTCTAATTTAAAATGATGCTATACCAATGTTAGATGAAGGTCCCTTTTTACCTATTCATATTAAAGCAAAAGCGATTTGTTTTTATTATTTACCAATAGATAGATCTTCTTTACTAAATTATTTTTATTATTGGAAAATACATCTTCTAAATTGTTTTACAGGTCATATCATTTTTGCCATGCCATTTACTTACACTCACAACTACAGTGAAACCTCAATTTTACATTGTTGTTTTGTGGTCCCACCTAAATATTATGCATTATACATTTCCCTGATTTTACATTTTCCTGGATTTTTCACCATTTTTTTCCTGGTCCTCTGAAAAACATAAAATGGGGGTTCTAATGATAGTCTGTTTTACCATATTTCCTTATGTGACGTAGATCCCCTTTTTTTTTAATTATAGAAAGCCATTGATTTGGTGACTAAAGCCACAGAGGAGGACAAGAATAAGAATTATGAGGAGGCCCTGAGGCTATATCAGCATGCAGTGGAGTACTTTTTGCATGCCATCAAATGTGAGTACAAGTGGAATAGAGATGTTGAATTCTGATTAAGGGTTTGGAATTTACACAGAGTTGTGTAACTATATTTCTTGTTTTTATTATCAGATGAAGCTCACAGTGACAAAGCCAAGGAGAGTATCCGAGCCAAGTGCATGCAGTATCTTGATCGGGCAGAAAAGCTAAAAGATTACCTTAAGACCAAGGACAAACAAAATAAGAAACCAGTGAAGGAGTCTCAAAATGAAAAGGGGTAAGACTTTTAGTGTTTGTTCATTTTTATGGGCAATGTAAATGTATTTCTGCATAAAAAAACCAAACCAAATAACCAACAAATATAAATTCTGTAAATTAAGTGCCTCAGAGAAAGGTACAGCACGTGTCAGGTGGTACAGTAGCCTTATAACAGTGAGGATATGCTCTTTTAATCTTTTCTCCTACAGCCTATAGTCACCTGGAGCTTTTTTCTCTAGAAATTCTCTACAGAGCATCAGACAGATACCATTGGGTTGTCCAGAGTAGGAAATTAGCAAGAAAAAATGAGCTGTAGTTATTAGGGGGCTTTCAAGTGAGCCTCATGATGGTGATACATGATTTGCAAATATAAGTTGGCCATATATGGAAAGATCAGTTTTTTGGTGAGTTCTACACTCGAACAGATCTTTTTGTGATGTGATCAGCCACGTGGGGCCAAATTGGACTAATATAATTAATATAATATTAGCCAAGTTGGACTAATATAGTTATCTGCTAATGAACAGCAGCTGAATAACAGAGGTGCGTACAAACATTGTCCAAGGAACAAATCCATTACCTAATGTGGTCATTGACTAAAGGAATTTTTCAGTATGGAGGAGCATCATTTTGGCAAATACATATTCCGATGTGCAAATAGTGACAGGTAGCAGCTAATATTTACCAGGTTATGGTAAACTCAAATTGGCTTTAGTTGATATTTAATGTTACGTGTACCAAATATTGAACACTACAATTCCGAACATGGCATGTGCAGTGCCAATTCTGCATTTGGTGTAACTGGGCTCACTGATGTGTAAAGCTTCAAGTGCAACAGAAGCAGCGTCAAAGGAATAACTAATAAGTGTTATTTGCAACTGAACCTGTTTTGTTTTATATCATCTTAGTTGCTCCTAGTCTGTTGTTGCATGTTTACTCGTTGTTTTTTACTCCTGTGTTTGACTTTGAACTGTTACTCTGCCAGCCCTGAGCTGTTCCTGGACCTTTGGCCACTAATATATTAACCCTTTTTCATTGAAAACTGCTTGCAAAGGTGCTGGGTTTTACCTGGCTTTACCTTAGGGGAGGCCCATCTGAATGTTTCTCAATTCTTTTCACAAAAGCCATTGTCTTCTTCTACCAGTGCAAATTGTGTTCAACTCCAAAGTTATCCCAGTTTCTTCCTTCTTTGATCCAGGCAACTTTGTGAACTTCAGCACTACCATGTTATACAGTATCCTCCTTTTGATACAGTCTGCATTTTTGCATGTTCTGGTCATAGATGGGAGACTTTGCAGGAATCATCTCTCAACAATTTAGAGTTGCCATTGCTGGTGGGAGCCACTCATTGATTGACTGTGATCCTTTTTCTTATCTAAAAGTTCTACCTGTTATCCTCTCCTCATTAGCTTGTTCCATTGTTTGTCTCCCAATTTGTTCTATTTTTGCCTTTTAAAGCACCATATGTGTCACCTGCTGCTACTATAAAACTTGGCAGTGGGGTCCTGAGCCTAGAGTTACAGTTGTGCCAACATCTCTGTGTTCCCATTGGTGCCTAAGCAATGCCATCATTACATTCCATGCCAGGATGATAACACTGGTACAGCATATAAGTGAAATCATTGGCTTTGATGCTGACACAGTTCAGAGGTCACCATCCTGCTAATAGCGGGAAAATCATATTTTTTAACTGCTATTAATGCGATAGTCTTTCCCTTTGTTCACACTGTTTTGGAACCCTGATGGACTTTGGCAACGTACATAGATAGATAAATATAATATATATATACATACATGTTCCTCATTATTGGACTTTATCAGCCTTGTCAGTCCTGCCAGTTGTCTTTAAACACAGAACTGACCCTGTGACCTACCTTTTAGGTAAGCCTATCAACTCACTCAGATCCACAGTAGGCTGGCGACCAAATAGGAGAGGGGGATGGTGGTCAGTACAATTTTCCAAATGATTTGTGTCCGATTCCTTAATGGTTGCTCTGTGCTTTAACTGCTACAAACGATCGAAGTATAAAAGAAGTAAAAGGAACTCCAGCAGTTTTACTACAAATGACCTTTTATTTTCCTGGTAGTGGTAAACACATGTTTCTGGTTCAATACCCTTTATCAAGTAGGCTGCCGACCCATTTAGTCACAGTCACAAAAATCCATATGTAATATGACCTCCACTCCATATGAACTTGTCATAAAGGTGCAGTGGATCAGATCGATGGAAGCCATTAGGGAACAATTACAGGGCAAAGGCTATGACCAATACAGCACGTAGAATCCCTACTAAATACCCCCTCTCTTTTTCTCACTCAATCTCCTCATTCCCTAACTAAACCAGGCCAGGGCTTTTCTTCAAACCCCATATGAGCAGCTGTGGCCAGCCATTGGATAGCTGTCAGGAGATTACAATGATCATAATTCTGATAGCATGTCTGGCAAAACAAGTTGAATGCCAATTAAAACTGGTTGTACTCATTTGCTATACATGCAATAGATAGAGAGAGAAAGTGTAGTAATCAAGAAGAATCAGATGGCACACACATAGCAAAATGTGCTTAAACTTTGTGATTTATTAGGATCTCTGCACAACATTTCAGGGGATCAACCCCCTTTATCAAGTGCTCTTGGATAAAGGGGGTTAATCCCCTGAAACGTTGTGCAGAGATCCGAATAAATCACAAAGTTTAAGCACATTTTGCTATGTCTGTGCCATCTGATTCTTCTTGGTTACTGCTGTATATATGGAACTGTTGAGCAGCAAAGTTTCCAGATAGAGCACCACTGAAACGTGACCCTCGGAGTTTGGATTTTATTAAAGTAGAGAGAGAAAGTGTGTGTGTGTGTGTGTGTTAAAGGAATTGTTTACTTTATCAACTGTTTCTGATCTAGTAAATTACATTTACTCTGTTCTTTCTACAGAAGTGACAGCGACAGTGAGGGAGAAAATCCAGAAAAGAAGAAACTGCAAGAGCAGCTCATGGGTAAGTGTTGAGGAAAGAGCAAAACAAAACTAAACATTTGTTCTATTTTTAAGACAAATTATGGCTGAAAGGCACAGATCCTCTTTCAGATTCTTCAGATTTGTTTTAGTGTTGAAAATTTTGACAATGGCAGTGTACTATATGCTTCTTTTGTATGTTTCTATCCATACAGGTGCCATTGTCATGGAGAAGCCAAATGTTCGATGGAATGATGTAGCTGGTCTTGAAGGAGCAAAAGAAGCTTTGAAAGAGGCTGTGATCTTGCCCATCAAGTTCCCCCATCTATTCACAGGTCAAGATTATATATTCGTCCAAAGAATACTTTGAAGCACTAACTTGATTTTTTTACCTTCCTAAACTAAATGGAAAATACAGTACAGTACCATATACAGTTTGTCGGTGTGCTCTCCCAGACTGCAAATATGCTCAACATATTGACCCGGTGTGCAATGCTGTTTGTCTGAACTGTACACACATTTTTATTTTTATTAATAATTAGACACCCACAAGATTATCAGCTTAGGTTATTGAATGCATAAGTGAAGGATTTGTGTCCAAACTTATCCAGGGCGGTTTGAAATATTATTTCATTTATCAGAAACATGTGCATGTCACAATAGACACAATTCTAAATGTCTTTGAGTATGTTATTTTTCTATGTGAAATATATGTTTAATAAATATATATAAATATATATATTACATATTTTCAGGTAAGCGTACACCGTGGCGTGGCATACTGCTATTCGGACCCCCTGGAACTGGAAAGTCCTATCTGGCAAAAGCTGTAGCAACGGAAGCCAATAACTCTACATTTTTCTCTGTGTCTTCCTCTGACCTCATGTCCAAGTGGCTGGGGGAGAGTGAAAAGTGAGTTTGAAGAAATTGTACCTGGGCTTAACAGTTGAAGCTGTGCAGGTGTATTTCACTGTTGTCCTTTATCTTTCAGGCTGGTGAAGAACCTTTTTGAGTTGGCACGGCAACACAAACCATCCATTATCTTTATTGATGAAGTGGATTCTCTGTGTGGTTCCAGAAATGAGAATGAGAGTGAAGCTGCCCGTAGAATCAAGACAGAGTTCCTGGTGCAGATGCAAGGTAATACTGCTTTATGTGAATCAAAGTTGCAGGTGTTACACAGCCAGGTATAGTAACTGTACAAACGCCAGCCCTAGTGGTGTCACACTTTTTATTGTTGGGTTAAAAGTTTAGTTTAGAGTGCAGTGTAAATTTGACCTCCATTTTTAAGGTTCCAATTATTTTTTTTTAAACATGGAAGAATGCGCATGGAGTTGATATAGATAGCAGCAGCAGTGTTGCAGACATCTTATTGTCATATATTTGAAATGTTTCCATAGCATCATTGCTTCCCTTATAAAATTCCTGCTCACAAAAGCCTTCTTGTTCCCAAATATTATAACAGAACACTGCAGACCAAGGGAAAGATTCAATTTGAAGGGAAAAATGTATCTCCTTAATTAAGTTCCAAATTGTCCCATAGACTGAAATTGAGTATTTAAGTGAAAGCCATACACTTTTCTCATCAAATCAAATCTGACCCTATGTGTGCAGGCCTGTAGTAAGGGGCCAGTTCATCCGGGGGTGCCCTAAATGATCATATTACTAGTTCTGGCTACATCTGCCTTAATGGATGGATACTCTTCAATTCTCTTATGGTGGTGGTCTCTGTGTGCAGTCCTATATTTATATTTGGATCAGCAGAACACTGAAGCTCCGACAGAACATCTAGCCACAGGTGTCCTGAAAGGAATATAAAGACAGAGTTGAAACTGATCTAAACTTTGGGGTTTCAAGTTTATCAGATCTGTTGCCAGGAATGCTTTTGCTGGCTTGTTTTGCAGCAAATTTCTACCATGCTACACATTTTACAGTTGTGCAGGTAATGGATTTCATTTCTGACAGCTGCTGAGTACCTCTTTGTTTTGCAGGTGTTGGTAATAACAACGATGGTATACTTGTTCTGGGGGCTACAAACATACCATGGGTACTAGATTCTGCCATCCGAAGAAGGTAAGGCAGTACTAATTGAAAGTCATACTGGGAAAATAGATTGGCTGTGCAAAATAAAAAATATTTTCAATACAGTTAGTTAGCCAAAATTGTAATCTATAAAGGCTGGAGTGACTGGATGTCTAACAATGTCCTGCTTTGCAGTTCTCTTGGTTTCCACTGATTGGTTACCCGCCAGTAACCAATCTGTGACTTTAGTTTGGGGGGGGGGCATGGGTCATATCTGTGTGGAGAAATCAACCTGTGGCAAAAAACTCCATACCCCCCACCCCACGTAGACCCCCCTCCCTCCTCCCCCCAGGCTAACTACCCCCGGGGAAATTCCCCATACTCCATACTTACCCCTCGATGCAGATTCTTCTAGCGAAGATCCACGCATCCATCTTCCGGCTCCTCTGTAAGCTGACAATATATGTTTTAAATGTGGGGGCTAGCCTGTGTACATTCATACATGCCTTGCCCACTGCACCCACCTTAAATTGGAAATCTCTAATAATTGGAGCCCTTCCTCTCTACAAGCTGACTTATATGAGTAGATGCTGCTTGGACAAATTTGAAAAAGTCTGGGGCCTGGGCAAAGATATGCTTGACACACCTATGCCCCAGAATAATACCTAAAAGGATATTAAATGAATATATTCCAATATGTACTGATGTAAACCCATGGCCTGCCTCCCTTTTCCTCCTATCTATACTTTTCTATATAAACTTAGTGTTTGATCTACCACTGGTAGCATTGGTTGTTCCCAGAAACTTTTGAGAGCTTTTTCATGTACAAACAACCAATGCATCTCTGATCTGACTGTTTTTGTTTGTTAAAGATGAAACTAATAAGTAAAACCTTTTTTTTAATTTATTTTTTTATTTTTTTATTTTTAAAAAAAAAAGTATTTTATTTGCTTATTCTGTATTTTCATGAACTGAGATGACTTCTGCTTGGGTATAGGTTTGAGAAGAGAATATACATCCCTCTACCAGAGGAGGCAGCCCGTGCCCAAATGTTCCGGCTGCATCTGGGAAATACTCCACGCAATTTGAGTGAAGAGAATGTACGTGAGCTTGCCAAGAAAACTGACGGTTACTCTGGTGCGGACATAAGTATCATTGTGCGTGATGCTCTAATGCAGCCTGTGCGCAAGGTGCAGTCTGCCACACACTTCAAGAAGGTAAGTGAATGTGGAGAAATAGAATAGGATTGTTTTGTTGTTTGGTTTTTTTTTTTTTAAATTTATACTGAAATAAGAAACTTTCTAAATACAATCAATTAAATATTCTGCATTGTTTCTGAAATAATCAAGTTTATCTTCACTATCCCTCTCTCAGCATCTGTTTCTCTTCATTGTCAGTTTTCATGCAGCAGTTGGGAGTCAGATTTTCATTGACAGTTAGATCCAATATATCTTATATGGGTTTTCCCTTTCCTAGCCGATGAATTAGAGTTTACTCAAATAACTGATTCCAGTACAAAATCTAACAAAATAACTGCCTTTTGCACACATTCTGCATGTAGAGAGACATGATGTCTGGTGATTTTAATAGAGTCAGCTCTTATACATCTTCTAGACAAAAGGTGCCCCCCTATAAGATATATTGGATCTAACTGTAGGTGATTATCTGACACCCAAGAGAGAATGAAGAGAAACAGATGCTGAGAGAGGAATACTGAAGATAAACTTGATTATTTCAGAAACTGTACAGAATTTTGATTGTATTTAGAAAGCTTCTTTTTTCAGTATGCTGAAGTTTAAATTTTCATTTTCGCAATAGTTCCCCTTTAAATTCAGGAAAATAATCATTTTGCTTCTTTGCTCTGAAAAGGTCCGTGGTCCCTCACGCACCAATCCAGGGATCATTGTTGATGATCTTTTAACACCTTGCTCTCCTGGAGACCCAGGGGCAGTAGAAATGACTTGGATGGAGGTGTCCAGTGATAAATTACAAGAGCCTGTTGTCTGCATGGTAAGTATTGATTGAATATTTAGTAACTAAATTAGAGGATTCGTTTTTTAAACTGTTCAGTTAATTTTCCCCTTGAGGGAGGTCTAACTCTTTTCCTTCTTTCCTTAGTCTGATATGCTAAGATCTTTGGCCACTACTCGACCAACAGTAAATGCAGATGATCTTCTGAAAGTAAAGAAATTTACAGATGACTTTGGCCAAGAGGGATGATGGTGGAGTACACAGTGTGCGGTGGCATGCCTTTTGGACACCTTATCTGCTTGCTTATCTCAAAGTGCCCCCACAACACAAGAATTTGCCGACTCTGGAGATGCCCACCTGTATATACAGGACTACTAAATTTCCCCCCAGGATCTTCAATACCTGGGCACATCCATCTACCTTCAATGGCTTCTGTTTCTGAGGTTTACATTTATTTGCCATCAGTCACCAGTCTCTTGTGACTCCTTTTTTTTCTTTCCCTTTTCCAACCCCCCACACCCTATAAAACAGAAGAGATCTCTGCCTGCCTGTTGAATGATGCTGACTTTTATTCTAATTGATAATCTGACATATTGCCACTCCATATCCTACAATCCTCTTTGGGATTAAACCGTGGAGGTGGTTTCCTGCTGCCTTTCTGCATCTATCCCTGCCAGTTTCTGCTTTGTGCATTACTGGGTATATATGTTGAGCTGTGTAAATATATTCTCTCTCTGAGTGGATGACCTGTCTGGTGCTCATTTGTAAATATATTTGGAAGAAATGTCACTGACCCATGTCATTTAAGCATTATCTCCCTGTCCTTTGTGCAGGACACAATGAAGAACCATTTATGAAGGGTGGCAAGGGTAGGCTATGATGAGTTATTTCAGCTCTTTATTTTCTTTGTTATTTATTATCCTTTCTCTGCTGTGGGGATGCTAAACTAGCAATACAGACCAGCTGCACTGACTAATAAAACTACTTTCAGTTGCTCACATTCAGAAACATATAACAAGCATTTTGTCTTCCATATAATTCTGCTTACATAGAAGGTATAAGAGTAGTGTTAAACTTGCACAAAAATATTCTTTTTCTGCATTTAAGCTCTTTGATATATTCGAGGAGGCCGCTATATTGTTGTATAGCAGACATTCTCCTTTGAATACAAGAACTGAAATGTTCATAAACAGTGTATTTTTGCTGTCTCCAGCTAGAATTTACAAAGTGCCAACATAATATTCTGTACAGTAAACTGGAGAGGACAAAAATCCAGCTTGTTTATTAGAGTGTTGAGGATCTCAGACTGCAGCCACCCAGTAGTAGTAAAGTTTATGCTCATACTAAAAGCACTACCCTTCATATTCTGCTCTCACGTTTAAGGGGAAATACAATAAACGAGGGACTCCTGTGTAGTCTACATTCATTGTCATCACAAATGACTTCAGGAATGACTCAAGTGATAAGTGGCAGGGATTTAGACACTAAGGAATAGGATTTACATTTTTTTTTTTTACAAATGAATCATTAGAACATCGCTTCAAATGTTCATTGTTATGATCCCAAATACTCCATCTGCGTAACTATTTAAAGTGACACTATCATTAAAAAAAAAAAGGTCTTATCTGTGCCTGAAAATTCTATGTAATTTTAAATAAAGTAGAGCAGTATTAATTTTGAAAAAAAAAAAAAAGTTATGTTGCTGTTTCTGCTTAAGAAAAGTTTATTTCTCATCATGGGGGAAAGGGGTATTGTTGCAAGCAATAGATAGGCCCCACCTAGCTTCTTGGTTTTTTTTTTTTCCTCCAGTTTTATTTATTATATTTTCTTTAGAACTAATCCACTAGTAATTTTAATCCTTAAAGAGGTGGTTTCACCTTTAAGTTAAATTTTAGTGTGTTATAGAATGGCTAATTCAAAGCAACTTTTCAATTGGTCTTCATTTTTTCTTTTTTATTGTTTTTGTAATTATTTGCCTTCTTCTTTTGACTCTTTCCATCTTTCAAATGGGGGTCACTGACCCCATCTAAAAAACAAATGCTCTCTAAGGCTACACATTGCTACTTTTTATTACTCATCTTTCTATTCAGGCCTCTCCTTTTCATATTCCAGTCTCTTATTCAAATCAATGTGTGGTTGCTAGGGTAACTGGGACCCTAGCAACTAGATTTCTGACATTGCAAACTGGAGAGCTGCTGAATAAAAATCGAAATAATGCAAAAACACAAATAAAAAATGAAAACCATTGTCTCCGAGTATCACTCTCTACATCATACTAAAAGTTAATTCAAAGGTGAACAACCCGTTTACAATCAACATGAAGCCCCTGCTGTGTAATTACTTCTTTCAATTCAGTCCCAAATAGCGGATATATGATTCTTACCCTCAGTAAGTCACTCTTCAATTTGAATAAATCACAAACCAAAATCAAGCCTCATCCCCAGAAGGCCATTCAGGATATTAACTAGCGTCCTCTTTGATATCTATTAATTATTAAATAATAGCTCATACATTATTTAAGCAACTTCTAAATCTGGGGACATCTTCCAAACACTATGTTACCATTTAACCATTTCTTCTACAAGGTAGATCCTGTGCCATCCTAACTGACTATTCTTAAAGGGGTTGTTCACTTTCCAAATGTTTTTTTTTTCTTTTAGAAAGTCATAAGGTGAAGAATTAAAATTTACACTTCAATATTAGGAAAATGGTCACAAACAGAAAATAGAAAGTACAGGTATGGGATCCGTTATCTGGAAACCCATTATCCAGAAAGCTCCGAATTACGGAAAGGCCATCTCCCATAGACTCCATATTATCCAAATAATCCAAATTTTTAAAAAATAATTTCATTTTTCTCTGTAATAATAAAACAGTACCTTGTACTTGATCCCAACTAAGATAAAATCAATCCTTATTGGAAGCAAAACCAGCCTATTGGGTTTATTTAGCATTTACATGATTTTCTAGTATCTTAAGGTATGAAGATCCAAATTACAGAAAGATTCGTTACCCGGAAAACCCCAGGTCCCAAGCATTCTGGGTAACAAGTCCCATACCTGTAATTGGAAAAAGTCTTTATTTCTGGTGATCTGAAACCAACTGAACTGAAAACATTGTTGGTGAACAACTCCTTTAAGAAAAGATACATTTATAGAAATACTTGTCTTATAGCATGTCATGATATTTATTAAAACCAATATTAGGGTGGACTATTTTCTTTTCGACATGAGCAACTGTGCAGAATGTTGTTACTATTCTAGCACATAAAAAAATATCTTAGCCAGCTGAACGTTACTATGTCTTCCTTCAAGCTGCAGTCACATGCTGCAGAGTAAAACTCTTAAAGGAACAGTAACACCAACAAATTAAAGTGTTTAAAGTAATGAAAATATCACTTAGTGTTGCCCTACACTGGTACAACTGATCTGTTTGCTTCAAAAACACTACTATACAGTGGAACCTCAATTTTACATCCCCTGATTTTAAGTTTTCCCTCATTTTGTGGTCTCACCTATATATTATGCATAATATATTTCCCTGATTTTACACCATTTTTTTCCTGGTCCCTGGAAAAAGTAAACTAAGGGTTCTACTGTAGTTCATATAAACAAGCTGCTGTGTAGCAATGGTGGAAATTGAAAAAAGTCTGTATGGCACAGGTTAAATAGTGGATAACAGATAACACCATTATGTTCTACAGAGCTTATCTGTTATCTGCTGTGTAACCTGAGCCTTTTCTCCTTTGAATGGCTGCCCCCATGGCTACACAGCAGCCTATTTATATAAACAATAGTAGTGTTTCTGAAGCAAACACAGCAATTTTACTAGTGCAAGGCAACACTGCATTTTATTTTTATTACTTTAAAACCCTTTCATTTTTTGATGTTACTGTTCCTTTAACTCACTTTGCTAGGGGAGTATGAAGTACCATGGTGTCTCTAACAGAGTATAGATATTTCAGCAAGAAATAGACCAGGCTCTTCAGTCTTCTGCAATACAAATGTGAGCTTGCACAGTACAAACAAAGTTTATATTGGAGTTTGCAATAAATGTATTGTGCTATTATAAGAGCTCTTACACACAGGCCTTTGTTTGTGAGTTTGATGTACATTTAAAACATAGGTTTGAGCAATTCTTAAAGGCAGGGGTTCCCAAACCTTTATTTACTTGTGAGCCATACCACAAACAAATGTAAAAATAGTTGAGGAGTAACACAAACATGAAAAATGTCCCAGGATACCAAATGAGGGCTGTGATTGGCTATTTTAGAGCCCCTATATGGACGACAGCCTACAGGAGGTTCTATTTGGCAGTGTTCCTGGTTTTTATACAACTAAAACTTGCCTCCAAGCCTGGAACTGGAAAATAAGCACCTGCTTTGAGACCACTGAAAGCAACATCCAAGGAGTTGGTGAGCAACATGTTGCTCATAAGCCACTGGTTGGAGATCCCAAAGGCATCATCTGATTCCATTATATTTTATCAGAATTCTGTTTTATTGCAATCAAAGTTTCACTGCTTTTCAACCACTTAATGTGCATTAGTGATACAACTAACTCAAAAATATGCACTTTGTTTCATGTAAAAATTGCATAAAAATGCATTTTTATGTTCTCAGAATGTATTTTTAAATGCACAAAAAAAGATGTTCCCTTGTAAGATCCCTTACATCTGGATGATGGATAAAGTTGTCCCATTTTATTGATCTTGGGCCTTCAAGCATTTTGCTTTCCTAGTCATTGATCTCCATCCATGCTGATGTTGACAAATGTCCGAGGATCCATTTTACCAATGTACAGAACCCCATCCAAATGGTCCATCTCATGCTGGATTATTTGTGCAGCCCAGCCGTGAGCCTGCCAGGTAACATGTTCTCCCTTTGGATTGAGCCCAATGTTGGCATAGATGGTTTTAGTATACAGTACAGTCAGCAACATCACAAAACTTTTAAACAACACAAGTACACTTCTTTGGATTGTTAAGCATTTTTGTAGAGAGGTTTAAACATTCTAGTTCATTGTGTAGCCCATCTAAACATATAAATATTCCCCTAATCAGTTGTGTTGTTGCTATCTATGAGCACTCCACTCCAGAACTTCATTCAAAATGCTCTTTTGTGTGCTGGACGCTGGAGGTCACTACAAGGAATATATCAGGGGTGCACCTAAGGAGGAAGCCAAACCTGCAACTCCTGTGCAAATCAGGCCGTATAAGGGGTTCAGTGGGGCACTGAACTGCTAAGAAGTCCTAGTATGTTTGGGAAAATGTCATTCTCAATGTTTAAAGGGGTTGTTCACCTTTGAGTAAACTTTTAGTATGATGTAGAGAGTGATATTCGGAGACAATTTGCAGTTGGTTTTCTTGTTTTATTATTTGTGGTTTTTGAGTTATTTAGCTTTTTTATTCAGGTCTCCAATTTGCAATTTCAGCATTCTGGTTGCTAAGGTCCAAATTTCCCCAGCAACCACACAGTGATTTGAATATGGGACTGGAATATGAATAAGAGTGGGCCTGTATAGAAAGATGTGTTATTAAAAAAGAGCAATAACAATAAGGGGCAGATTTATCAAAGGTCGAGGTGAAATTTCGAAGTGAAAAACTTTGAATTTCTAAGTAATTTTTGGGTACTTCGACTAGGGAAAAGTCCAACTTTGATTAGAATTTGAAATAAACGTCGAAATTGGAAGGTCGGATTTTTTTGAAGTACTGTCTCTTTAAAAATTCGACTTCGACCATTTTAAAAGCTGCCAAAGTGCTGTTTTAGCCTATGGGGGACCTCCTCGAACCTATATGGAGGTAATTGGGGGAGTTTGGAAGATCAAAGGTCGAAGTTAAAAAAACTTCGAATAGAAGTACGAATTCACCCACTTTGACCCCAAAAAACCTTCGAGCTCCATTCGTTTGGTCTTTTTGAATTCGAAGTTCGAAGTTTTTTTAATTTCCGCCTTCGATAAATATGCCCCTAAATGTGTAGCTATACAGAGCCAGTGGCGTAACTAGATATTACTGGGCCCCACAGCAAATTATTTTTCAGGCCCCCAAAATGTTTAGAAGTTGACTTGTTTCACCAATATTTATTGAAATTGTATATGAATTAGGGCCTCGTGGGGCCCCTATACCTCCTGGGCCCCCCTGCAGCTGCAGGGTCTGCTTCCTCTATAGTTACGCCCCTGTACAGAGCATTCATTTTTGAGATGGCTTAGTGACCCCCATATGAAAGCTAGAAAGCGTCAGAAGGCAACAAATAATTCAAAAACGATAAGAAAGATAAAATGAAAGCCAATTGTAGAGTTGCTTGGAACTGGCCATTCTATAACATACACCATACAATACATAAACAAAGTTAACTTAAAAGATTTAGAATAAAGTTTAAAAACTAAAAAAAAAGTTGCTGTTCAAAGAAGCCCTGATAATACACAGGCACCATCTAACAAATGTGCCGTTCAGTGTTTTACTAAATTATAGGCATTCAGGAGCATAAAGGAATCTGATGTACTGCATTAAAAGTCTCAGTTTGGTCTGTTTTTCAGTTATGCACCTTTATTACCTCCATCTAATGAGGTTATGATTTCACAGGCTAGAAGACTTCTCTGTTGCACAAATTAAGCAACTAATGAACCTGCCTGATCTCTCTGGGCTGATGGAGATCCAGTCACACTGGAAGCACAACTGGCGACTCAGTCTGGAGGGGCCTAGTCTGCATTTTTTCAGGACACGTCTGGCCATCTTTGGTCATTACAGATATATTGTTATCAATGTTTTTAATAAAAAGAAAATGTATGAAAGTACCCGCGCCGATTCTGGAGCTGCTGCCGCCTGAGGCCAGATGCCGCCCCCCTCCTCTCCCGCTCCGCGCTTAAAAATTTGTGTCTGAGCAGGTTTCAGGGGGCAGTGTCGCTAGTGCATTGAGCACTAGAGCGCTCTTTGCACTAGCGGAGCCAAATTTCCGGGTTAAAACCTGGAAGTTCGGCTCTTAAAGTTACAAGAGGCGGCTTTTGCCGCCCCTTGTAACTGGCTGCTCACTGCCGCCTGAGGCAAGGGTTTCACCTTGACTCATGGCAGAAGCGGCCCTCGAAAGTACTCCTATTAAAGTTGTCAATGTCATTTTATACATTTAGGGGCAGATTTATCAAGTGTCGAATTTCGAAGTGTGAAGTACTTCGAAATTCGACCATCGAATTAAAATACTTCAAATTCGAATATCGAAGTCAAAGTATTTTTCACCGAATTTGGCCATCGAACGATCGAAGTAAAATCGTTCAAATCGAACAATTTTAGCGTACGTTCGAATGATTTTACTTCGATGTGTAAAGACTTAGAAAATGGTTGTAGAAGGTCCCCATAGGCTAACATAGCACTTCGGCAGGTTTAATTTGGCGAAGTATTGAAATCGAAAACAGTACTTCGATTATCGAATGGTCGAATATTCAATCTATTTTCGAGTTTGAAGTAAATTCGAAGTTGTAGTATCCTATTCGATGGTCGAAGTATCCAAAAAAGGGTTAAAATAGAAATAAATGAATAAAAATCTGGTAAATTAAAAAAAAGGAATTCATTTTATAATGCAGTATTGCTTGTAAAACATTATTACATTACTAATTATGAATATTGCTTCTTATTGCTTTTCTTTAAAATGACCTGATGCTGGTTAAAAATAGTTTTCTTCAAAATTACCAAAATTTAAAATGTATTATGTAATGTTTTTTAAAGAATTAAGTTATTAAGTAAAGTATTAAAGTTATTATATTGCAAACTGTAATTTAGGGGGTAGCAATGCATGTAGACCACAACAGGCCCAGTAAATACTGCTTGCCCTATGGTAGCCTATAAGGACAGGGCTGGCTTCTTCCAACCTATGCTCGGGACGAGTGGTTTCCCGGATAAGGGGTCTTTCCGTATCACCATACATTGTCTACTAAAAAAATCATTTCACCATTAAAATAGCCTATCCATAATTTGGAGCATTTTGGGTAGCAGGTTTCAGGATAATGGATCCTATACCTGGGTATTCTTTATTTTTGCCAGAATGAGAAAAACAAGAAAGAAAAATAGTACAGGTTTGAAGTATAGTATAGAAACAAAAGTACAATGCAATAACAGGCCATCAGGTTTCCAATTATCATCAGTAAATACAGACATAGCGGCTATCACTTTTTTTTTATTACAAATATTTTATAGTGTTTATTTGATATACATTCCAAGAAAAATGGATGGGTGTACTGCCTGTTATATTGCGTTAAAAAGAAAACAATTGTTATTGCCTCTGTAAAGATGAGGTGTCCCTTTTATATTACCCTATTCCCATTTAGCATCCATTCAGCCCAGGTAGCTATGTATTGATCCTGGGTGCCATGTATTGAGGATATTAGTTCCTATTTTCTCATTTGATTCCTATTCCCATCATTGGCAGCTGTACAGATTAGATTTCCAGTATGGATGCACCTAATCCACTATTTTAGGATTTGTCCAAATCCCGAATCTGAACCCTAATTTGCATATGCAAATCAGGGAAAGAGAACCACACATTCCTTGTTTGTTTGATGAAAGTCATGTGATTTTTTGGATTCAGATTCAGTTCGGCCAGGCACTTTGATTCAGCCAAATCCAAATGCAGCTGAAAACGTCGGAATCTTGGACAATCACAAACCGAATTCTGGATTCAGTGCATCACTAATTTCCAGTGTCTAAAGATGACCGCCCTAGCTGCCTGTAACGCGAACCTGCCAAACTCTTTGTTGCTAGTACCTATGGGGCCAAGTAACATCAATAATAAGAGTACTTTTAGATATCCTGGTAGTTCTATACCCAGGGCCTATTTTAAATGGTATTTTAGGTACCCTTTCCCAAAATAGTTTAATGCCAGTACTTGCCCACCAGATGTGCATTGGAGTACATTTACCACATCAGCAGTTGTTGGTACAGGCATACAGCAATTACCATCTCAAGAGAATTTTGAAGCTTGTCTTTTGTGCTTTGGATGCTAAACTTGTCTCATGTGATAATACAAAAGTCTTCTGCCATGCTGCGTCAGAGAATCCTCTCCCTAGCTTTTTTCCCCAGTTCACATTATATTGTAAGTAGGTTTGATCTGAAACCTGAACTTATTTATAATCTTTACCCCCAGGTGAACATGTTGAAGGCTAGAATATTATTACCAGGGTCTCAAATGGTTTCACTGGGTCTTGCGTTACTTTGCCTTTCAGAGTCTGTGGTACCAGTGAGAAAGCTGGTCATATTGGAACCACCCTCCATTTTTAACCAAAAGCCCCCAGGCCCACAGTACTTGTGCATTATTTTTGGTGTCTGGCACCCTGGCAGTAATCGGCAAGCAGAAGCATGCACAGTGGAGGCTGATCTGGTACTGTCTTCCGCTCACACACGGCTGGTTGGCATTACCCTGTACCTACGGGGCCTTACAGTAAAAGCATTTCTGATTACCCACAACATTTAAAGAAGATAACCTTGTTTGGAAACATACAAGGCAATTTTCCATTCTTTAGGACAACTCAACAGGGTCAGCTTCCCCCAAGTGCTACACCCCTGCTCTCCATAAAGAACTTTTTAAAAGTCACATGTTCACTCAATCACAGAATTAGTTGCACAGAAACTCTGGCAAGAAATGCAAACTCACAAATACAACTTATAATACAGACAGCTGGCCAGGTTGGGTTACTTTCAGGGCTTATTTAGCTGCATAACCTGTAAAAAAAAAAGTATTATTATCCCCAGGGTATTGGCTCAATCCTAATGTTTATATTCTTTCAATATACACTTGCACAGAGAATAAATATTACTGGATTTACAAGTACATTTGCGATTATATTAAAGAATGGGGGAATTAACATTGCGTAAATTATAGGCAAGACCAGTTATACTTTATGACAAGGTAATAAACCTACAGCAAGGCATTTTAAGAATTATAACTTATTTAATATATAGAACTTGATTGCTTCATTTTTCAATAATGTAGAATGGGTTGACCAAGCTTAGCTATAATGTAGATCACCTATGCACACACACAGTGCACATCACAGTTCTGCTGTCACCACCTACTGAATTTGCCACATTTAAAAACTGATTTATCCACTTTGGACCCATAAAGTATTTATATGTCTTTAACTCTTAAAGCATTTGCTGAGCTTTAAATCAGTTCACTTAAGTTCCAATGTAATTTCTGCTTCATTCGTTTGGCTTTCTTTTACTTTATCCACTTCTTCTTTCTTCTCCTCCACTGGAATAGATAACAGAGTTCCCTCTGACACACGGTCAGCCTGCACATGTGATACGGAATCACTAGCTGTCAAATCTGGGGTGTCCTTCTGAGGCAATATTCCCTCCAGGGCTTCTTGCAGCACAGTGACATCAATAGCGCAAAGGTTGCCATAACGAGAAAGATGTGCAGGTGCAACACCTAAAAAGACAAAAAAAAAAAGGAATAAAATTTGTGGGCCAATCAAATGGCTTAATGGTAAAATTACTGGTATAAGGGTTAAAGATGAACTGAATTCTCTGAAGTGAACACCATATTAATACCCAATAAACTTCTCAGAGAGGTATTATACACTGTTGAAAAGTTAATGAAAAGGAAATGAACTACAGGTGGCTGGCCTGTGAGTATTTTTTTTTAACCTGTTGCTAGACAGCATAAATATTATGGTGGCAAAAGAGCAGACATTTGCAAATAAGCCCCTGTATCTTTAAACAAGTTTTACAGATTTAAACATAGACCATTGATAAGATCAAAAAGATACAGGTATATCCAAGCAGGGCCGCCATTAGAAATCACGGGGCCCCGTACAACAAAATTTTTGGGGCCCCCTGGGCCCCGCCCACACTGACGACCAAGCTCCGCCCCATATCCCGCCCACATCGCAGTTAAAAGACCACACAGACATCAGCGCTAAAAAAGTAACCCCCCCCCACACAAGTTGTAAAAAGCTATTGATGGTCAGGGCCCCCTTATAAAAAAAATTGGGGCCCCAAAAAAAAAAATTTAATTTTTTTTTTTTTTAAAAACATTGGTGGCAGGGGCCCCCTGTTAAAAAAAACTTGGGGCCCCAACAAAAAAAAATGTAAAAAAAACTAAAAAATAAACAAACATTGGTGGCAGGGGCCCCCTTCTAAGTTAAAAACAAATTGGGGCCCCAAAAAAAAATTTGAAAAAAAATTAATTTTTTTTGAAAAAAAAAAAAAAACATTGGCGGCAGGGGCCCCCTTATAAGTTAAAAACAAATTGGGGCCCCAAAAAAAAAATTTTTTTGAAAAAAAAATTTTTTTGAAAAAAAAAAAAATGGTGGCAGGGGCCCCCTTACAAGTTAAAAACAAATTGGGGCCCCAAAAAAAATTTAAAAAAAAAATAATTTTTTTTTGAAAAAAAAAAAAAACTGGTGGCAGGGGCCCCCTTACAAGTTAAAAAAATTTGGGGCCACCAAAAAGAAAATTAATTTTTTTTTAAAAAAAAAAAAACCCAAAAAAAAACAATGGTGGCAAGGGGCCCCTTACGAGTTAAAAAAAAAATTGGGGCCCCAAAAACAAAAGTTTTAAAAAAAAGATTGGTGGCAGGGGCCTATAGAATATTAAAATAATACATTGGTGGCCAGGGGATTAAAAAAAAAAAAACACAAACTGGTGTTCAGTAGAATTGAACTCATGGCTTCAGTACTTCAACTTCGCCTCCTTTCGTGACTTCGGGTCTTTTCACCGCTTCAGGACTTCGGCTTCGGCTGTTTTCGTGACTTCGGGTCTTTGCGCTGCTTCAGGACTTCGGCTTCGGCTGTTTTCGTGACTTCGGGTCTTTTCGGCGCTTCGTGACTTCGGGACTTCGGCTTTTTCCGTGACTTCGGGTCTTTTCGTCGCATCGGCTTCGGCTTTTCGGCACTTCCGCATTCGGCACTGAAGAGGCAAGACGTACGGCTCGGGCGCTCGTAAGGGGGGCCCGGATCTTCAAAAAAATGCAGCGCTGCCGGGCCCCCCTTCATGCCCGGGCCCGGTACGCTTGTCCCCCCTGTCCCCCCCTGATGGCGGCCCTGTATCCAAGTATAGCATTACCTAAGTAACACTGCTTCATAGAAGAAGAGATGATTTGATTCAGGAAATGCTTAAATTTACACAGAATTTAAAATGTGTATAATGTGTCAATGGACCATGAAGTGGACACAAAAAGAAAACGGAGGGTTGAGGAGGTAGGCAGGGATGAAGCCCAGAGCAGGAGGAGCTACTTTAACCTTTTACTGTCCTGTCTCCAAGCAACAGGATCTTCATCCCCATGGTGCCTGTGTCCCCCAATCTAGGCAAGAGAAATACATAATGTGTCAATGGAAAGAAAACTCTCATACCCAGGATCTGGGCTCTCTGTCCAGGTGGGAAGAGAACCTGAAGGCAGCGATTTAGAAAGGGAGTCAGGTCTTCAAGAAACACTGTGCAAAACTGGATAAAGAGCTCACGCTCTTGCACACTAAATGCTGCTTCCTCGGCACGGTGAAAAGCAAGAATGGTCTTGACAACCTGGGGGGAAAAAAAGTATTATAAGCACGGGAGATATGATCTTATCAGCTGGATGTACACCACTCACACACCCTTTCATTTCTGTGTTATTAGCTGCCATCTAGATACTCTATTGCAAATTCAGTTGTATTTGTTGAAAAGATAGAAGCTTGTATATCAGAGTGCCACAGATGTCTGGTGACTTGTCCTGCTTGACCAAGACAGCAGCCTCGGTCCATGCACATGCCTAAAACAATCCACCCCTTATATTTGACATGTGAGCAGGGATCATTCTGATATTTACTGGGCAGATTGAAATGTACCCCCAGACAGTTGCAACAGAAGGTTGTAAGTGTGATCTTTCACCATTTGGGTGGCCAGCTTGGGCAACAATATGTTTCGTTGGTAAACTATGCCAGAAAGCTAATTTTTCTTTATATGGTCAATCTAATTTTAGAACAATAAGTTAAGCATTTTATTTCATGGAAGTAGTTATACTGTGCAAGCATAGCTTCCTGCTTATAGATCATCTAGAAGAAGCAAATCAACTAGTGGCAGTGGTGCATCCTCACTTCAAAAAGCATTCAATTATTTAATCAAACCAGAGGGCTGTTGTGTTCATTTTCATGAAATAAAAAAATTAGAATAGTTAGTTCAGTCAAACTATAGAAAATCATTTAAACAACATTTCAAGTATCAGTACCTTTTCCAATGCATCCTGTAGCATTGTTGTTACATCTTCAGTTAGTGCCACTGGACAACAAAGTCGCAGGTCATTAAAGGCCACAAGAATATTATTTAGAAAGCAGGCAAGTGGAGGAAAGTCTAGGAGAACCATGGGTGGCTGCAATGTCCCAGGTTGTGCAGCAGGTGTCGGGACAGGATGGATGGTACTACCTAGGACTGTGGGGGCAGAGATTAAGGTGTACATGTTCATCTCCTCTTGAAACTTCTCCACAGCTTCATGTACTGCTTTAGCAAAGGTCTCAGCAGCAACACGCTGAAAGATAGGTGGTAGCTGCCCACGAAAATCTACACCCACACGACTGAAGGAAAGTCCAAAATACATACACTGACCCAGCAAAGAATCTAGCCTTCCGCCAACGCCCCTTTGGAGGTCATTTTGAAGAACTTGCAGAAACTCAGTAACTTTCTGTAGTACCCAACCATGGAAGATTGCACCTTCACTGATAGGCAACGTTCCTGTGGGTGGTGGTGGAAGAAGGAGAGGGTCCTCATCAGAGAAAATGGCACGGTACTGAGTAATGACGTCAAAAAGGTTCACACGGCAGCTTTCAATAGTTTTGGTGAGGTGGAAGTATGGGTCATCAGTTGTAATAGAATTCTGAAGGGACCGCAACCAAGAATCACGAGCTTGCAGGAACTTGATACGTAGCTCAGCTTCTGTGAACACATCCATCCTGCGGAGGTAGCCAATCACTCGCAAGCAAGCAGGAAGTTGAATGTTGCTGCGAAGCTGCTGGAGAAGCTGATTCAGCATAAGTTGAGCAGACTGTCGAACCTCATTCACTATTCCCTGCAAAGAACAGATGGACAACAATGTAATTGACAGTGTATCATGTAGGTTACAGTATGCAATGAATTCCCGCAGTTCTGCAACTGCTTCAGCAGGAACACACTTCTCACAGAATCTCTCAAAGAATCAATTACTTCAGATTATTTTATCTGCAGTTGAGCAGTCATCAAAAAAGGCAAACCTGTTGCTTTAAAAGGAAAAAAAAAACAGATTTTTGGCAATATAGCTGCTTAAAGATATTTTTTTATCACAGAATGACACGCTGCACAAAATGGAAACACCTGTATGACAGGAATGGAAGAATGTTTTTTTTCCAAACGTCTGACATATGCAGCCAGCTCCAGGGCCTCCTCATAGTATCCGTTCCTGACACATGTATCCATCAGCTGTGGGATTTCCAGGATCTCCAGAATCTCAGTGTGTCTGTTCAGTGTGAGTGTGTTCATGCGCCGACTTGAGCTGATCTCCTCTGCCTGTTTCACAAAGCTCCTAGTTGTAGAAAAACCAGACAGAAATTGGTGATATATTCACACCCCAACAACAGCCTGTAATTGTTGTTCACTGCTTAAAGGGTCTATCCCAAAAATTAAAATTCAATATAAGCTTAATTTCACTAAAATAAGACCCTTTCCAAATATAGTCAATTAAAAAGTCTGTACCATTTAAGAAAAAATTAAGTTACTCTTCAGTATCTCACTTTTCATGCTCTCTTCATTGGGGAGAGGTCTAGGTCAATTTTGATTGACAGGTAGATCTTAGGAGTCTTTTAGGGAGGCTACCTTTTGAAGCAGAAGTTTTTAGATCTAACAAACAAAAGCTAATAAAATAGACTCACACAGCCTGCACACAGAGAAACAGGAGCTGGTTATTAGAAAGAGTGATCTCGAATACACAGGCCCGGATTTGTGGAAAGGCCACCAAGGCCCGGGCCTAGGGCGGCAGCATTTTAGGAGGCGGTATGCTGCCCAAGAACACTCGCATCGATTCAGAAACACTGGGGATGCACACGCGATTCGATGGGTTTTTAAATTTCCCGTGTGCCAATCTACATTGTTCTTGTCTCAATGATGAAAATTTGTGCAAATAAAAGGGTGGGGGCAACGAACAGCAGCGGGCTTAGGCGCGCCTGCTATGTAAATCCAGCCCTGCGAGTACATCTGCTAGGCAAAGGGTGCAAGCCCCCTCAAATTAGGCCTATCAAAAATGGACTCCACCTAATGAGTGAAGAGAGACAGGTTGCTCAGAAGATTAATTTGATTATTTCTTAAACAGTACAGAATATTTAACTGGTTTTATTTAATAAGTTTCTTATTTCAGCGAGATGAAGCATTTATTAAATTTTAGCTCCCTTCTAATGCAGAACCCCGAATCCTTTGCGAACCCCCAAGTACCGAACCGGGTGGGAAGGGGTAATCATTTTTACTTCCTTGTTTTGTGACAAAAAGTCACGCGATTTGCCTCCCCACCTCTGATTTGCATATGCAAATTAGGATTCGATTTGGCTGGGCAGAAGGATTCGGCCAAATCCGAATCCTGCTGAAAAAGGCCGAATCTTGGCCGAACCCTGAACCGAATCCTGGATTGGGTGCATCCCTAGTTAAGGATACAAAAGAAATAGTTTTTTTTTTTTTTTTAAATAGTAATATAAATTGACTTATAAATCAATATAATATTTTAGTAATATTGTCCATGGAACGGAATGCTAACAATCCTATTATGGATGTAGATCATATTGGGACAAGATCACAAAAAGTTAGGGATGCACCGAATCCACTATTTTGGATTCGGCCGAACCACTTGCGAAAGATTCGGCCGAATACCGAACCGAATCCTAATTTACATATGCAAATTAGGGGTGGGAAGGGGAAAAAATGTACTTCCTTGTTTTGTGACAAAAAGTCACGTGATTTCTCTCATAGCAAATTAGGATTCGGTTCGGCCGGGCAGAAGGATTCGGCCAAATCCGAATCCTGCTGAAAAAGGCCGAATCCCGAACCGAATCCTGGATTCAGTGCATCCCTACTAAAAGTAGACCTCACCTTAGTAAAGTATGGGCACTTCTGCTCTCAGGCCCAGATTTGTGTAAAGGCCATCTAGGCCCGGGCCTAGGGCGGCAGGATTTTAGGGGGCTGCATGATGCCCAACCACACCCACATTGTTCAAAAACACTGGGGATGCGCTAGAGATACAATCATTTTTTAAATTTCCCATGCGCCAATCCCCATTGATGATAAAAACTTGTACAATAAAGGGAAGGGGACAGGGGCGACGAACGGCAGCGGGCCTAGGGGCGCCCACTATGTAAATATGGCCTTGTCTGCTCTAATGTATTGCTGACATGAAGGACAGGGTGTGAAGCATAAAAGAACAGCCAGTGGTTACTACCCGCTTTTCCAACAAGGGAACACAGAGGCTCTGACACCTGAGCACCCATCTGTGCAGGTATATGCAGAGCAGCCACCAGGGGGGGACAGGGGGGGAGAGTTGTAGGGGGCCCCAAGGGTAAGGGGGGGCCACGCCGCACTTACTTGATTGGCTGGGCCCCCATCTTTCTGAGAGCTGCTGACTTTGAGAAGGCATGGACGTTTAAGGGGCCCTGGCCACCAATTTTCTTATAATGTGGGGGGGGGGCTGGTTGCCAATTTTGGCCACCAATTTTTTTTTCTCATGTGGGGTCCTAGCCACCAATATTTTTTAATGGGGGGGCCTGGCCACAAATGTTTTTTTATGGGGGCCCTGAAGACCAATATCTTTTTACTTTTTTGTGGGAACCCTAGCCACCAATATTTTTTTTGTTTTTTTACTGTGTGGTGGGGTTGGGCGGACCTGTAGGGGTTGTTTGCAGTGGGCGTAGCCCAGGAAATGTTGTCGTATGGGGCCCTGCGATTCCTGATGGAGGTCCTGGGTATATGTATGTCATTAGCACTGGGCTGGGGTATTTAATTGATCTAATGAGTAAGGGTGATGGTACATATGCATTCCATTTCAGCCTATAGAAGATCCTGTAGCCCTGAGACCAGAATGATTGATAGACGAAGACATGCACAGCAATGCCACGTCACGCGCAAACGAGGACGCGCGTGCGCAACCGGGGGCGAGCGTGCGCAAACAGGGACTGCACAGAGAGAGGAGTGGGGGTGTCACAGTTTGGAAAGCTGTCTAAGAGCACAGGAGCCAAGTGACAGGTAAGAAGGCGATGAAGTCAGTCAATACCTGCAGCTCTCCTGGAAGCTGGGCAACTTGTTCAGGACCTGGGACACACTGCCCTCTACTTGGCTAAAGTCCCGGTAGATGAGTTCGGTGCATTCTGCAGTGCGGATGAACGTCTTATAATTACTGAATGCCAAGTCCCGGGTCTGCTGCAGGATCTGACTCCGCTCTTCGCTCAGCCTCTCCGGCTCCCTGCGCAGTTTCTCCAACCCGAAGGAGCTCAGTTCCAACAAGTAAGCCGCGAAGTCTGGGCTGTCACGCGAGCTCTCCGGGAAACTCGCCCGAAACATAGAGGCCAACAATCCCTCGTCTTCCACGTCCATCGTTGCCATCTTGGAACCCGGAAACACCCGGTAAATAAAACTTTATTGAAACCCTACAGAGCGCCATCTTGGTAGAGGCAACATGAAAACTTTATTCAGCGACGACAGCGACAGGATGTAGTTTCTAGTTCCTGCTTGATTCACGTGGACTTCAAGATGAGGCCCCTCACGGACGAAGAGACAAGAGCGATGTTTGAAAAGTTATCAAAATAGTGAGTGTATTGTAGTTCTCGCTGAAGGGCTGTGTGTAAAAAATGAAGGGGTGTAGTTGGTGACAGAGGGAAAGAAGCGAATGAAAAGCACGTGCAATATAGGGAGGGGAGAATTAAGTACCGGGGTTGTGATAATACTGTCCATAATGACTGGGGAGTATGAACAAGAAGGAAAAGCTGAAGTTGCAGCATTTAGGTATTAATGGACTCACCCCTAGAATAGAAATCTGTGATGGTACGTTCCGCATGCAGGATATAATAAGGCAAAATGCTCTGTGCTAAGTGACTAGACTTGAGCCACTTGAGTGAGAGTAGATAAGCACACAAGGCACAAACAGATTTACTAAGGATATCAGATACTTCTTATAATTGAAAGCTTCAAGTGAAAACAATTGTTATATAGTTCTTCTGAAATGAGTGTTCTGTCATTTCTGGTGAAAGCCCTTTCATTAAAGCTCCCAGAATTGCAGAGGAAGGGAGACATTTGAAAATGTTGCAAATAAGGATGGTGATAAAGGACAATTCCCAGAGATGAGCCTGAATGGATTTTTTTTATTTTTTAGAAGGTTAAAACTTGTACAACAGCCCAGCCTGTGTTCATAGTTACTGATGCCATATTCTCATTCTTGTCCCATTTAGTATAGGAGAGAATATCAAGTTGCTGGTGGACCGGCCTGATGGGACGTACTGCTTTCGGCTACACAACGATCGGGTTTATTATGTGAGGTGAGATCAAACGTTATGCTAGAAGTATAATAATTATACTAGAAGTATGCAGGTAACCGTTATAGGATTTATAATGTGAAAATTATGATCCTGAAAATGTAATTATGACTATATATATTAAAATATCGCATACATGTAATTTATATGTAAAGTAGTGTGTTGGCTGTTAATTAGATAACATTTTTGAAGGTTGGGTGCCTGGCTTTCTAGAACAAACCTATGATGGCGTTTGGTTAGTTAAAGGGGGGTTTTCACCTGTAAATTAACTAATAATATAGAGAGAGTGATATTCTGAGAGAATTTGCAGTTGTTTTTCATTTTTTATTATTGGAGGTTATTTAGCTTTTATTTCAGCAGCTCTCCAGTTTGCAATTGCACCTATCTGGTTGCTAGGGTCCAAATTACCCTAACAACTATGCAATTTTCTGAATAAGAGAGTGGAACATGAATAGGAGAGAGGCTGAATAGAAACTTTAATAATAAAAAGGAAAAAATGAAGGCCATTTGAAAAGTTGCTTACAATCAGCCATTCTGTAACATACTAAACGTTAACTAACATTTAACCTGTAAATGTTGATTTTTTTTCCAGTGAAAAGATCCTTAAACTTGCAACCAATATTGCTCGAGACAAATTAGTATCCTTTGGAACCTGCTTTGGAAAGTTTACCAAGACTCAGAAGTTTCGTCTACATGTTACAGCTTTGGATTATCTGGCTCCCTATGCAAAGGTCAGACATTTCCCACATTATTTTTTTTTCTTTTTTTTTTAACATTAATTAAGTGTTTTATAGACCGATCCTGCTCAGGCAGCAAAAGTTTGTCTAGGAAAGTAAGCTTCAAAATATCCTATATTTATGAAAAATAAAGGTGTACAATATAACCAATCTGGTATGGAGTAGATCAGTGCTGTCCATGATGTTTCTTATCATGGGTCTGTTCTCTGCTATTTCCATGTTTCTGGTATAGCAATGGCATCATACAAAAGAGTCCTATGACGATTTTGGGCATTCTGGGGGACAATAAAATCTACTGAAGGGCTTCTTAAAGTATTAATTGGGCCCGTTGTCTAATAGAGACTCACAAGACAGATGCAACCCTTTAAAGGCATTTTTATGACCTCAGTGAGGGCCCACAATGCTCCCCAACTTTATTTGTATGATATAATGTTTTTTCAACCCCAGACATTTGATATATAAAATACCCCAATTTTCAATTTATTTCATTTAAGAGGGGACTGATTATTTATGTAGCAACATACATAATATTCCCTGGTCCTGATCTCCTGGAGATGATTTTCTTTCCCAGCAGTTTTGTTGGTACACCTGGTCCAAATTCCACTGTGGTTCAAGTGAGCCAAGCCCCAAAGTCTGGTTGTCACCTCTCGTTTTGGAAACAGCCTGACTTCCTCCTTAACTAAAGTGAACTAGGACTGGAAGTTTTTGTGGCTGTGTTTTGTGTCATGTTCATGCTTTTTTTTGCCATGCCCAGAAAATCTGATTGCTATTTCCAGATCCTTGGCTTGTGCTCCTCTTCATTGAAATGCATTGGGACAGGTATTATTCTGTTTTAACTTGTAATTTCCTGTCCCAGGTTTCGCTTAAAGCTGCCTTTGTCTGTGCACATTCACAGAACAGTAAAAGTTTACATTTTACTGTACTAGTTCTAATTTTATTGTATGTATACACGTCCAGAATGCAGCCAGAAGGGGTGACTTGGGAAAGAGAGAAGATGATGTGTTCAATAGAATAGTACACCAGGATGGTGTGTTTTTCAGCAAAGTGAAGTGCAATCCTAGGGTCTGTGCTTAGTGATTATAGTAACTGGGGTATGGACTACAAATCATTGGCATTTCAAGTGAAAAACCCCATCCCTTGTTGAAACTTCTTTTGCTCTGATTGCCTCAATTGGCGGTCACTGTAAGCTAAGCCTGTTTTACACATTTCTTACTCTGTTACACATTTATCTACCTCACAGTACAAAGTATGGGTGAAACCTGGAGCAGAGCAGTCTTTTCTTTATGGAAACCATGTGCTAAAATCTGGCTTGGGACGTATCACAGAGAACACATCTCAGTACCAGGGTGTGGTGGTGTATTCCATGGCTGATGTACCACTGGTAAGTGTGTGTGTGTGTGTGTGTGTGTGTGTGTGTGTGTACATGTGCATTTTTTTAAACATATTTTTATAGCAGACAAGTTTCAACTAATCATGTGACTTCTCTAATATTCGGAACATTTGCATCAATTGCAAACAAATTGTCTTTGGTTTGAGTGCTAGGATTTGGTGCATATACAGTATACATCATGTACTTACACATACTACTGCATATGTTTTGAGTTTTATGTTTTTAATTGAGGTAAACAGCTCTGCTAATTGTACTGTAGTAAGTTTACTGCACACTGCATTCTAATAGCTGTTATACTTATGAGTATTGGGATTGGTTAAAAGTGATGAGTTATTGCAATGTTGAATCTGAAAACATGAATACTTTCTCTAATATTCTCTTGTTTTTCCATTGCTCTGCAGGGATTCGGTGTGGCCGCAAAGTCAACTCAGGAGTGCAGAAAGCTTGATCCTATGGCAATTGTGGTTTTTCACCAGGCAGATGTGGGAGAGTACATCAGACATGAAGATACCTTAACATAAATGGACAGGCATATAGCTACTTTTCTAAGAAGATTATTTCGACTAAAACGCCTTGTGCATGTGAAGCAGGGACAACACCTTTGTTTGAACCTAATTTTCGGAGCAGCAGTACATACATAAGCATTTGTGTCATTGACTTTTCAGCATTGTCCCTTTCTCTGGACTGACATGCTGTTTTGAGCAGAGGTTTTTTTGTCTCCTTTTCCATCTATTCTATGATTAAACTTTGCCATAAGGAATATCTATCTTATTTCATGACATCAGAAATCTTGTAGAGTTGGGAATATCTTCTATCAGTAGTGTGGTGCATTGAGTAAAATTAATTTTAAACATTAAACAACTAGGTTAGGTAGTGCTAGGCCACCTATGTCATACAGGACTTCTAATTTTTCACAGGCTATGATAGGTGTTTTGTTGTTTCATACAAATAGTAGGAATATTTGGTTTATTTTCTCTGGGTTGTTTTAGCTGCAAGCACTAAAGTGTTACCTGAACGTAGACATGGAGACCATCTAAGATTCAACAGCTCCCTTATGTACTATCAAGTAATAGCACTTTGCAGTCTCTTTGTATTAGTGGTTCAAGTAGAAGAGCATGAATGGGAAGGGTCAGAGTAAAACAGTAGAAAGGCAATGGAGACATAAGGCCATTATTAAAAAGTGTACAGGGAGAACAAAAGTGCAAAATAAATAGAAAAGTTGAAAGCATTAAATTAATTGATGGAGGAAAGCCAAATTGCTCGGGGAGGGGGGTTGGAAAAGATGTTTACGAACAGGGCAATGGGAAGACCAACAAAACAACAAAAATAGGGAGATAAAAATGTGACAGTTCACTTATTTTCAGATATGAGATGGTCAAATTTTTGTACAGTTTTATTTCAACAAGAAAGTTGTCTATTAGATGACCTATATGGCCCAAACATATATTAACTATAACTTTCAACAACACTCACATTTCATTGGCAATAATCAGTTCAGGCTCTGGGGTAGAAGAGGCAGATTTATCAGATAAATGGTATGCAACAATCAAAATGAGCCCAATCAGGACACAGCAGTGACATCCATTTGGCCTGTCTAGATGATCTGTTTGAGAATCTTGTGTGCTTGTATAATTTTTATATGAACAAAATACAGACTGACTAATTTTTAGTGACTGACTGTAAAATAATCTTCAAGACACAATTTGAGACTGATGTTTGTGTTAACTTAACATCGGGGTTTTTGTGTGTCTGTTGTTGTTTTCACATTAAAGAGACGTTTCAGAAAGTAAAGCTGCAGGACTCCTGAGGCCACAATTAGCAGACTTTGCACAGCAGACCACCAGTTCACATAGTGATAATTTGATAAGAGGATGTAGTAATCAGACCCTTTCCTCATTCTTGCAAAGTTGTAATATCGCCACATATGAAGAACCCGGTTCTGAACGGTCTGTGCGCTTTCCTGAAGAAAAGCAAAGACTCGTGAGATACAGAGCTAAGCATTCTCTTGAATGTTACCACATTTTACCAGGCAAAATTTCAGAAAAGGGATGAAAACAAAACAGCTGTTATAACTTACCTCAATAGTCACCAGGGTGTCATTTAACTTTTGTTTTTGGACTTCCACATGTTCCGGCCCAACACCATCATAAAAAACTCCAAAATTTAGGTAGACCTGTGCTTGACCAAAACTATTTTGCCAGTTGTTCAAACAAATCTGATAAAACCCTGAAAAAAGAAGATGATTAATGAAAGAATGACACAAATCACTTGTGATAAAGTCCTGCCTCTTGTAAAAAGAATTAGCTTTCTCGTTCATTCTTTAAAGAGGGGACAAAACTGTATCGACAGGTGTATTGTTTGTTACCCTATTTTTGCATACTTTTTGCTTTTTCAATTATAGTTGCATTTTATTTGAAAAATCTAATCAGTAAGTAAAAGGAGTTGGGGAGCAACACTAGCATGAAAAAGTGCTGTGATTGGCCATTTGGTAGCCCCTATATGGATTCAGCCTACATTGAGGCTCTGTTTGGCATTGCACCTGGTTTTTATACAACCAAAACTTGCCTCCAAGCCTGGAATTTAAAAATAATGACCTGCTTTGATGCCACTGAGAGCAACATATAAAGTCATATAGAATACACGTGTCTGAGCTGCCATGTAATGCAAATTAACAGGATAATATGGAGCTACTAGGAGAGGTTTCAAAGTAAGGGATCTTCACTGCTAAAGGTCTGTGATGTCCTCGGACTGGCATAGAAATAGCAGTCCTTGCCTAATTCTTTGTTACGGAACTAAACCCTAAAAATTAATGTGGTTAAAAATGCCATTGCAATTAACTCCAGCACACATAGATTGCTTAAGGGATTCTACCCGTGTAATGTTCAAGCCAACAATACAACGTTTCAGGGGCCTACCCCTTCGTCAGGTGTGCGCCCCAGAAACTTTGTATTGTTGGCTTGAACATTAAACACAGGAAGAATCCCTTAAGCAATCTACGTGTGCTGGAATTAATTGCTA
Organism: Xenopus laevis; assembly: GCF_017654675.1. Lineage (NCBI taxonomy): Eukaryota > Metazoa > Chordata > Amphibia > Anura > Pipidae > Xenopus > Xenopus laevis. Next base: position 55,093,405 of record NC_054377.1, on the reverse strand, counting down.
TTACTAAATTGTGGAGGGTCCGTCCTTGTATACCCCAAGCACCTTGTATAATCAAGTAGAGAGGCAAGGCATGCAGGTGCAATCTACTGCCTGAATCTTTAAAGGAGAAGGAAACCCCCAGGGTGCTAAACCCCTCCCCTGTGCTGCCCCCCCTCCCTCCTCCCCCCTGGCCTACCTGTCCCCCTGGGCAAATGCCCCTAACTTTTTACTCACCCCTCTGCGCAGGTCCTGTCCACGGAGTTCGCAGTCGCCATCTTCTCCCACGCGCGTCTTCTTCCTGCTCTGACCGGCGTCTTCTGGCGCATGCGCAGTAGGAACAGGTACCGGTACGGCTCTACTGCGCATGCGCCGAATGTCACGAAGTTTTCCGATTTCACTTCGTGACATTCGGCGCATGCGCAGTAGAGCCGTACCGGTACCTGTTCCTACTGCGCATGCGCCAGAAGACGCCGGTCAGAGCAGGAAGAAGACGCGCGTGGGAGAAGATGGCGACTGCGAACTCCGTGGACAGGACCTGCGCAGAGGGGTAAGTAAAAAGTTAGGGGCATTTGCCCAGGGGGACAGGTAGGCCAGGGGGGAGGAGGGAGGGGGGCAGCACAGGGGAGGGGGGGAGGGGTTTAGCGCCCTGGGGGTTTCCTTCTCCTTTAAAAATGCCATATTTTATATACTGAAATTATTGCACCAGCCTAAAGTTTCAGCTTCTCAATAGTAGCAATGATCCAGGACTTCAAACAAACCATCTTGGAAAGTGTCTGTGACACTCGCATGCTCAGTGGGCTCTGAGAAGCTAAGCTTAGGGGTTGTAGCAAATTATCAAGCAGAAAATAAGGTTTGTCTGTTATATAAGCTGATGCTACAAGGCTGATTATTAAATTCTGATGCTAGTTGCACTGGTTTCTCTGCTGCCATTTAGTAATTATCTGTATTAATTACTAATCGGCTTTATATTGTGACATTTATATTCTATGTGTACTGCATATTGTGGGTCAGTCCCTAAGCTCAGTAAGTGACAACAGCACAGAGCATGTGCAGTGAATCAGCAGAAAAGAAGATGGGGAGCTACTGGGGCATCTTTGGAGATTCATATCTTCCCTGCTAAAGGGCTGTTACCTTGGGCTGGTACAGAAGCACAAAACATAATGTACAATATGTATAGCCTACTTCTTTAGTTAAGATTTAGTTCTCCTTTAACTGGCTGCCCATTCACACAATGTGATAATGCTTTACACATTACCAGTCTCCTTTGTTTTAAAGTTAATTTGACCACGAGCGTCGTGTGATTGCTCAATCTGGAAGCCTTCTGGAGTAAAAGCGGAGGCAGTAACATGCCTGTTCTGCATTATTCCTGATGTCCACTGAACCTGCAGAGAAATATACAATAACTTACATCCCTTTCCACCAATAAATTGAGCAAGATTAAGATCTTGAGTGTTTTCGTCTTTCCTTTAGCTCAGACCTGACCCCCGAGTGGCAGATTATCAGTGAGAATTTAGAACTCACCACAGAAGAACTCACTCACTTTCTATTCATTCCTATGGGATTTTAAAAGCATATTTATCAAATAGTGAACTCCCTTGATAAATATGATTCTAAAAATCAAACAGCAATGAATAGAAAGTGAGTGAGTTTTCTGTGGTGTGTTCTAATCTCACATTTTGATAAATCTGCCCCTTTTAAGTGTCATTCTGGGATAGTGCTAACATATGTTACAGAAATAAAATAAATGTTTAGTTCAGTATATTTTTGCAACTGCATTAACGTATGGGGTGAAGTTGTGCTGGAAGACTAACATTGGGTCACATTGCAAGAGATAAGGAGCTGATATGATTTTTGGTTGGCAACAGGTGTCTTTTATTCCAGCAACAGAACAAGTGTAACACAGTTATTTTACAGTTGCATTACGTGTGACCATTTGACCCATGCTTTAAAATTTTACCAGATCTGTCCAGAGCCGGGCCAAGGTAGTTTGGCACCCTAGGCAAGGGTTCCAATCAGCGTTCCCCCCTTCTGTATTAGCATTTCCCACCTTACCATTAGGGTTTTTTAATATAAGAAAACGCATTATTGAATGAAACTTTTAATTTATATAAATATGTAATGTTTACAAACAAAAATAAGGTACACCAAAAAAGAATCAGCCCCCCACATGCCAGCCCATCATGGCCCCCAAGGCAGCCCCCATCTGTACCAGCAGCCATCATGGCCCCAAGGCAGCCCCCCCATCTGTACCAGCAGCCATCATGGCCCCAAGGCAGCCCCCTCCCAATCTGTACCAGCAGCCAGCCCAGACATGGCCCCCAAGGCAGCCCCCTCCATCTGTACCTATGTGCCAACGCCCCAACCCAAACCCCCATGATCTGTACCTGTGCCAGCAGCCCACCAAGCAACTTCAATGTAGGATAACATTACAGCCAGGGCCCCAGCCAGTAGGTCTCTCTTCTGCGCCGAGTACTGCTCCCTCTAGGAGCGCACAGTCAGTAGGTCCACTCCCCTCTCTGTGGCCCAACCAAATTGATCCTTATTCGCAGCCCAATGCACCAGCGCGTCACAGTAAAAGTCACGCTCCCAGGGGGGAGCGCTGCTGCCTGCTTCAGGATTAAACAAACCCCAGAGAGGGGGTTGGGGCCCTTGTGGGCATGCGATTTTTTAGAATTATGCTTTAATACTAAAGGCCACCATGGGAACAAAATTTTGAGAATTGCACCCCCCAGTTATTGTGCCCTAGGCGGTTGCCTACCCTGCCTACCCCTTATTCCCGCCCTGGATCTGTCACCAACACTGTAACAATACACTGCCTGGCCCATTAGTGCAGCTTTGAGGAATGGATAGCCTACAAATTTGCAGTATCAATGAGCTTTGATGATGAGTCACAATGTAATCTAAAAGTTGAATCCATTGATTGGATGATATTTATAGACAGTTTGACAATAAAATATATATCAGCATATATCTCAATGTTTGTTTCACATCAGGGACTTTACATGTCTACTTACCTCATACCCATAGTAGAAGTAGCCATCCTGATGAGCAAAATGCCAAAAGCATTCGGTTCCTCCAGGGCCCAGCAGGACAGCAAAGTCATAACGGTCTGAACCACGGAACAAAGGTTGGGAACTAGGGTCACTGAGTGGCTCAGACTTCTGGGCAGTACTGAACCATAAAAGGGGCAGTAGGAACACCACAACTGGAAGCATGATGAGGGCAGGCTGAGGCACAATGAGTGTAGCCGACGAGGACCTAGAGGAGCTTGGCAATCATTAACCCAAGCAGCCACTTCTTGACACACTGACAAGGCATATCACCTGCTACAATCAATTGAGGGAGATGGAACATTTTGAAACACCTGTATAATTCCCACAGGCAGCTTACGGTATTACTTAATGTTACTAGTGCTGCATAAGCCATACCTGAGAAAGGGATATAATAATGTGCTCTGTCTTTTGTTAAAATGTTTTTTACTTAGGAGCTATTGCACGCCCAGCATTTCGATTTTATTAAAAAATTTTGAGAAAACCCACAGCCAAAATTTGTGAACTTGAATATTTTCTAGTTTCCCCAAACATTCATTTTTGAGATTTATCAATCATAAAAGCTTGAACTTTCAAACGTAAAAATGCGTCCGTTTTTACATCGTTTATCTACAAAAGTTTGTGGGAGGTGTATGTTCAGCATTTAAGTTTTTTTATGAATTTTAAAAAAAAAAAATGAATGGAAAAATGGAAGTGATTTTTGTGGCAATCAAGTATTTTTCACAGATTAACACAAGCTCAAACCTTTTTAAAATTATATATTTACCTGTGTTTCTTTATTTCTTTACAAATTCCTCAACCAAAGTACAAAGTAGTACACTACTATCTTTATATCTTCTGAGAAGCAATTCAGGCTATCATGGAAATCCCACTACAGAGTGGGGGCCTTGGCTTCTTGAATCTATGGTTTTACCACTTAGCGGCACAGCTGTCACACATACGTGATTGGTTCATTCCTAACCCTGAAGATCCCAACTACTACAGACGCTGCTCCTGGGATCCACAGAGTCTCTCTCCCACTGCCCTATTTGTAAACTGAAAGACTCAAACCTATTGCCACCAGTACTGGGAGCACCTTACTCTGCTTGACAAGAATCTATGCATAAATAAAATATCCTTCTATCTGATATACTCTACTCTTAGGGAACTTGCATCTCCCCCACTTTCTCCACCATTTAGATTCAATATTCCTGCTACTTTGATAGACCCCTTTAGATATATACAATTGAAACACGCATTTAAAGCCCAATTTAATAATTAAAACCTTAAATACCACAAATTTGAAATTGTAAATATTCTTTGTGCTGTTGACCCCCTGAAACTAGTGTCAACTCTATATAAGGCCTTACAATATGCAGTGTTCTCACCATTTCAGCAAGCTAACTGTAAATGGCAAATTATTCTATACACATTCTATTCTATATACTTTTTGACAAGCAATAGACTAATTTGTTTTAAAATTCTCTATTACTACTCACCCAACATACTTCATGGGGTCTTCCAAAATAAATCCCCCTTAGACCCCCAATGTTACCATCCCACTCCTGACTTCTGACATATTATTTGGAAATGTCCACTCATTGACAAAGAAGAAAAGTGGTTCAATGTCTATCTAGATTTCCGTCAAGAAATCTCTCCTGAAGCGGGTAGTGGATAATTTAGTCTCTAACAACCACACTAGAGCTCTCTACCATCCTTGTTATTCTATGCAAAGAAAGTCATTATTCTTCACTGGCTACAATCTAAACCCTCCTCATTTACTTTCTGGCCAGTGGCGGAACTACCGGGGGAGCAGGGGGTGCGAGCGGGCCAGGGCCCGCAACCCCTCAGGGCCCCCCGGCAGTCTGTGCGCCACTAACAAATGTGGCCGTACGGAGGGGGTGGGGCATGGCTAAGCGACACGCACCAGAGCCCTCCCCCCTCTAGGATCACTACTGTTTCTGGCTACACATAGTTAATCATATGGTTCCATTAATCACGAGGCATGTGGTTCACCAAACAATTTTGAAAAGGTGTGGGAGAACTGACTTGATGTCTGTCCTCTAACAACAGATTTGTGATTACCCAATGTACAATTCCTTGAGTGTGTACAACTGTGTAACTGCGTTTAAATCAGCGTGCATTCTTGCCCTGCGATATGAACTGTATTGCCAACTGTTAAATAGAAACTTTTTTTTTTTATTAAAAAGTGACTTCTTGTAGTTACCATACCATATAATATATTGTTTATTTAAAGTTACTTCTTATATCAGCCATTTTTAGCTAAATGGTGCCTCAGTTTAAAACATTATAATCCACCATCTTAAAGTATGGCCAATTTCCACTGCTTTGTGAGTAAAGCACGCTTGCAGTGTTTATTGGGGTTTATATCTCTCTGTATATACATGCATAGATGATAAAAGACTAAAAATAAGGAGTACAGTAATGAAAGAATAACTCGATGCCTGCAGACAATTGTCACTGCTGCACTCATGTTAGTGAATTATGGGATTTTTAGTCTTTAATGGCAGGTCCTTAGCTCAGCATTTTAAATACAAATGCAGTTACAAATACAATTTACTATTAAGAATATCTGGAATGAGGTACCTGTACTTGGATTCTTTCTGGCACATCTAGATAAGTACACCAAAAGGGATTCTATACACTTACATATTACAGCAGAGTTCTGGTAAGCCCAGAGGAATGCCCAAGGCCAAGATGATAGTTTTATGGTATTTCTCTTCACCAAAATGCACCATTTCAGGGGCCCCTAACTACTCAAAAGTGCTGCACATTATACTTCATGTTTGTAACTCAACACAATACCTTTGTCGGGGGGGGGGGCTCTGCCGAAATAACAGTTAGTGTAAGATTTATGGAGAATGCATATTTATTTTTTTAGATATACATGCAAACCCAGTATGAAGGTCAATTAGGGTGAGACTTAGGAAGTATTATTATCTCCTTATCCGACCTAGATATTCTTAAAACATGACTGGATGACTGATACATTGATATTTATTATATCTGAAATCTTGTTGAGCTAAGGTGGGGCTTTTCATCATGGTTGTACCCCCAAAGTGGGATTCAACTGAGATAGTTTAACAAAACACAGCACTAAAGGTAAATTAGGGAACTCTAGGCACCAGATGTGTGACCTCTTCCCCCAGTCTGAAAACTGTGCATGTACAAGGGCTCTTGTGATGATGTCACTTCTTCCGTCCATGACACAGTACCATGAGCATGGTACCACCATACCCAGATCCAGCACCGGATTTAGACAACTCTTCGGTGGCTGGTAGGTTTTCCACCTTTTCTAAAAAAAAATACTACTGGCCTTCCTATATATTCATAATTTTTCCCTATTAATAACATTCCAATCAACCATCATTTTTACTGGCCAGGCCGGTAAAATACCGGCCAGGTGGCAACCCTATGCTTTTTCCTTTCATAAAAATTACTATATAGGCCTGCCAGGCTTAGAAATGTAGCCACTTGCTCAATTAATCCGCACTGATACCAATTTAACAGGTTATCAAAAAAATGAAATAAACCCACAAACCATATCCTTATGCAAATGTACAATGTTCTTACCATCTAATGATTGATGTGTATTTTGTAAGCTATGGCACTTCCCTTTTTTACCACACGACTGCTGTGGTGGATCCTAAAATGTATGGCACTGGATTTCAAAATTTCAGGTATGCTTTTTGATTCTGTGTACTGCCAGTTGTTATACAATTTGCCAATTTAAGAAGCAACCCCATGCTCTAGCAGTCTAGCTCCCTAGTTCTTATGTTCCAATGAACATTCTACTACAGCTTTAAAAAAAATTAAATACCTCATAAAAACACACTTTTATTATTAATAAAAACAAAAAAAGTTGACAGTAGCGAACCATGATAAATAATCTTGTTTATTACGTCAACGTTCCTACTACTTCCGACCTTCCAAAGATGGCGGAAGTGGTCTTTGGCGCTACCGTCTGCTCAACAGGAAGTGTTCCCCCGGTTTCGCGGCGCGGCTTTTGCCCCGGACTGTAACTGTAAGGGATATGGAAAGTAACAGTACACTTCGGGAGTGCGGGTCTCCTGACCCATGTATACAACTGGAGCGTACTATCAACCAGTGGGCGTTCGATTATTATTTTCACACTGCAGTGGAGGCGTTTAGAAGCGATCGCCATGAGGACTTCCAGGAGATCCGGGACATTGTTTCCGGTAACTATTAGTGTAACACTTAGAAGCTGTTGTTTGTGCCGGGAGCTTCACATATGAGCTAATATGTTTGTTTTTTTATCTTTGTGCAAATACTTTCAGCACTGATCTGGTGCATGAAAAGGTTCATACCTGGAGAGGTTTATACCTTTGTGGCGCAGCTTCTTATGGCATTTCATTGCTGCTAGTGGGATATACTCTCCTTCAAGATCTCAATATCAAGGCAGCTCCTGTTAAATGTGCTTGTAACAATCGGCACGGGTTCCGTTTACTAAAGTGTAGTAAATTTGACCATATGTTTCCGCATGTTATCGCTGCAAATATTTTTTGCCAAAATATTCACAGCAACTCAGTTTACTAACAGCGATGCGCTCAGAAGTCATTGCGATCACTACATTAACGAAGCCGCTTACGTTAGCGGTAATTTTAGGCAAATTTTGCGGCGACAAATTAAGTTTGTGAATATTTATGCTATAAAATAGTCTTGTTTTATGGCGGTTATTATGGCAATTTATTCGGTGTCATTTATGGCCAGAAATGCATCTTTAAAACTCATAAACTTTATTGACTAATGATTATACCATCCAACAACATTATCAGAGTAACACCAATCAAACATGTCTGCATCATATAAACCCTTCTGCCAATAGAATCATATGAACAAGAAATCATACCAGTCAATCTCTTTGCTTCATAGAAATGCACAGTTTAATGTAGCCAATCACAATGAAACCAAACCCCCTGCCAATAGGATCATTAAGTTACAGAAATCAAATATATAAAAAATATATACAGCCGCTGCCAATAACACTCCTCTGATCAGTAACGTAACTAGAGGGGGGGGGCAGGCGGTGCAGCTGGCCCCCCCACCGTACGCTAGTTTCGGCCGGAATCCAGTGGCGAGCGAGCTGCCGGGGGGGCCCTGAGGGGTGCGGGCCATGGCCCAATGGCACCCCCTGCTCCCCCGGTAGTTACGCCACTGCCTCTGATCTGAAACTGCAGATAGAAGCAGAAGCCAAAAGAACCTGTCAGCAATGGCTACAATAAAGACTGATGATGTAAATAGAGTATTATGGGATATTTCCTGTTCCCTTGCAAATTTTCTGATGGAAAAAATAATCTACTGCCACTATCTGGATGGCGGTAAAATTTTGCGAATATTCTGAAGCAAATTTTGTCTTTCGCACATTTCGCTGTTTAGTAAACCGGCCGTCAATGTGTACCTAGTGCTATTTTGGCGAACACATATTCTTGCGCAAGAAAACTCGCAAATGTATATTTATCTAGTTAGCTGACTAATTCAAGGGCTGTGTTTTAATTTCTTGAAGTATGTTCATTTTTAAGAACTTCTGTCTCCTTAAAGTGTTTGGCTATGCCTTCATCTCATTGCCTTTTGTGTTTTCATTCTGTTATTGTTGCTATGGGGTTATAGAGGGAGCAGAAAAAATGTGGTTGCTGTGGGAACAGCACCCATAGCAAGACTGAGGGTTGCTGTCAAAGCACCTATGATGGTGTGAATTTCTTGTCAGGGAGATTTAAATATTATGTTCTGCCATCAACAGCTTCAAAGGCTTTTTTTTAATTCTCATATAGTGAAGCCACTGGCTAGCAGGTAGATTGTTATAGTTTTAGTTTTTAATATGTTCACCCCTCCAAAGTTGTAGAAAGCCCACATGTGCTACCTATACATATGCCGTATTGTTCCACAGGGTTTTACAGGGGTAAGTGTGCTGATCAGACACAATTTGCGAGGCAATCTGCCTGACTTTTTGTGTGGTTTCTTGGACTGGATGGACTGAGGTATCGTTACTTGTTTTGGAGGCTGGCCAAGCAGCCACCTTATAGGGTGCACCTGGAAACCTGTCAGTTTCAGTTGTGCTCAGAAGTTAGAATAGGATAGTTCTGCCATAGAATATAAATGCATGCTATGGTAAAAAGGCCCCAGCATTAGATTAAGAGCGAATCAGTGAGTCCAGTATAAGGCTGAATCTAGAATAGGTAGCTTAGATTTATACAGTGTTTATCTTCGCAAAATTTGGATTTGGGATCTATATAGGCAATTGATGTACAATACCTTAGCGAGGATTTACATTTTAATTAGGTGTATTCTGCTCTTAGGACCTAACTGTAAAGTGGGCCATGCTCACTTACAAGATCCATATTTAATGAGATATAGTTCAATAGGGGTAAAATAACAGTAATATCCCAGTAAGTCATTTTGGTGACTAGCCTAAATGGAAAGTTGCTCCTATCTTAGCAAGAGAAATACTCAATACAAGTTTTTCAGGCTCAGTGCCCTTTATCAAGTATGTTAATGAGCAGAGGCCCAAAACATGTAATGTTTACTGACAATAAACCACTAGTTGCAGCTAAGTTTTGCCCCCTTGATTACTAAAATATTTTTAATATAAAATATTAACCAAGTTCTTTACTATCTTTTCTAGTCTTACTTCTTCGTCCTTTAGAAACAAAAGCTCAGAATGATTGCAAGTTACGTATAATGCAGTGTATTTCTCGGATTGAAGAAGGTGAAGACCCAGGTGAGTGACGTACAGACCACTTGACATTGTTGAGGAAAAAACCCAAAAAGCAGTAGTTATTGTGTTACAGTTACAGTTTTTTTCTTAGCTTCTGATGTTTTATAGTGCAAGTGTGAGTCAGTACTATGGAAAACACACTGGCAAACAGCCGGACTTCAATTTTCTGCAGCAGAAAAGCACACCAATTACTATTTAATATCTCAAAAACTAGTAGAAAAAATCTAAAAGTATATATCCACTATAGCAGTGATCCCCAACCAGTAGCTCGCGAGCCACCTGTTGCTCTCCAACCCCTTGAATGTTGCTCTCAGTGTCCTCAAAGTAGGTGATTATTTTTGAATTTCTGGCTTGGAGGCAAGTTTAAATTGCATAAAGACTATGTATAGAGCCAAGTAAAGCCTCCTGTAGGCTTCCAGTCCACATAGTGGCTACCAAATAGCAATCACAGCCTTTATTTGGCACCCCACGGGACTTTTATATGCTTGTGTTGCTCCCCAACTCTTTTTACATTTGCATGTGACTCAAGGGTAAAAAAGGTTGGGGACTCCTGCACTATAGCGTGAAGTGTATTATAAAATTTAAAGGCACTTGATTTCAGGGACCTGACTGCTAGCACTGTACATTTTACTTGCCCAATTTGTTTTTTGATCATGTGTACTGCCAGATGGTTTAAAATTTGCCATATAGAACAACCCCATGCTTTAGCTTTTCAGTTCTTATGTTCCAATTAACATTCTACTAAAGCTTGATAGACAGACATGGAAGGTAAGCAAGAGGATCATGTTTCATAGCACAATTCTACATGGAAAACACCCCTGTCTGTTGAAATAGACTTTCATCTTTGGATAGAATTGCTGTTTTCTGCAGCTGTAGTCTGTTCTGTTGTCTTACACCTGAAATCATATTCCCTTCATGTTTAAATATTAACATTGAAATAAAATGTTGCTTGGATTGTCATTTTGCTAGCTGGTCATGATATTAATAATGGATCCAAGTTGTATTATATGCAGGTGTAGTTTTGATATTATTTTACTTTGTATAGTGCAGAAATATTGCCATTTACCCTCCATTGTGAGTCCAGCATTGGAATGGATTTTATTTTATGTCTTTTGCTTGCAGATTGCACATTTAATGACAACAACAATGAAACTCCTTTAGAATCAGCTGTTGGACTTCTTGATATCATTCAGGAAGAAATGCCTCTTGATGAAGATTTATTCAAAACCAATAAACAGATGGTTAAAGAAGCGGTAAGTATCATATTGATTCGATAAGGTTGTCTTGAAAGTTGATTTTTATTTTTGGTCAAAATTCACATTTTCAGGTTAACAAAAACTCGAATTTTTCGAGTCAGATGCTGAGAGAGGTATAGTGAAGATAAACTTAATTATTTCAGAAACTGTACATATTTTTTAATTGATTATATTTAGTAAGTTTATTTAAGTATGCTGAAGCTTGTATTCAATTTTCATAGTTCCCCTTTAAATTAGAAACCATTCGAGTTGTGAGTTCATTTGATTGAAATAGAACTCTAAAATTCGAGGTTTGATTAATAACCCCCTACATGTTATACCTCCTGTCCACTTCTTTGCTGATTTCTGTGCTGCACATATTTCTAGCATCAGTGTAGGGAATGCCTGAGAATAGTGTAGATTACAGTTTTTTGAAGAATTGGTTGGGCGGAGTAAGTTAGTGGTTAGACTTATTGTCTGAGTGACAAAAAAATTGATAACCCCAGTAATTGTACCTTAACTTCCCCTTTAATATATTCCTTCCTGCAGATAGACTACGAGAACAGAACTTGAGGTTGCCTGATTACTAGAGTTTTATATCATGGAGAGATCTATTGCAGGACCACACTGCATATTTTAATCTACAGTTAAAGGGGAAATATACCCCTGAACATTGCAGGTCTTTAAAAATATATCACATAAAACTGCTTATATTTAAATCACTGTTTCCTATGAATAAAACCTTTTTATGAAAACAATATTTTACTAATAGTATGTGTTGTATAATCCTTTATTGAAACACTGCCATTCTAAACATTAAGCCTTACCTCTGCTCATGTGAGGCACTGTGCTAAAACCAAAGGCAGGTTACATCAGCCAATAAATGGACAGAGCTGTGTGTGATACTCGCACATTTCTTCCTTTTTCTGAATACTTGCATTTTTTCTGTCTGGTGTTCAGTGAGTAAGCACATAGAACATCACAAAATAGTGAAATGTTTACACATCTGTGTATGCCAATGTGATTAGCTTCTTTAATTAGATATTACGATATGAATTTTCTTTTGGTTAAGTTTTAGTTCAGAATGTACAGCTCTTTAAGAATGGGCGCTGCCCATCGCTTTTCTATGTCCTTAATGACTAATTTGTGGTAGAGCTTTTGCACTTTAATGAGAATGCCTCAAAGAAGACAAACATGGTTCTTTCCACTGTTATATATAAACATAGCACTTTTCTTTTAATGGCTATAATTTATTTTCTCTTGCCTACTTGGGGGACACAGGCACCTTGGGGATGAAGATCCTGCAGCTGGAGAATGGACACTAACTTGTTAACTGTGACTCCGCCTACTACATTCAGTTTCTTTTAGTGTCCTCAGAAGGAGAAGACTCAATTTTGGTGGCTGGAGCAAATGATCAGGACCCCGGTTAAGATCATGCCACTCTAAGGGGCCACTGATCCTTTCAAGAGCCCCTCCAGCTCCTCCTAGATACCCCTGCACAACAGCCTTCCCGCTCTTTGGAGGCCTGCAGGCTCGCTCTTATATCCCTGCGCTGTTTCCTTTCACCATAATTCATGGATATTCAAGGATACGGTGGTGCTCCGTCCAACTCCAGACTTCCTACCAAAGGTGGTATCTGCCTTCCATCTCAACCAAAAGATTGTTGTTCCTTCTCTCTGTCCTCAACCCAAGAGAGTAAACTACACAAGTTGGATGTTGTTCGGGCAATCAAGTTTTATTTGAAAGCCACTAAGGATATCCGAAAAGTGGAAGCTCTTTTCATTGTGCCCACTAGACCTAAAAGAGGGACTAAAGCATCTAAGAAGGCAAGTGGATTCGCTCCACAGTCACTAGAGCTTACGCGGTGAAGGGGATAGCTCCACCGATGAAAGTAAAGGCCCATTCAACACGTTCTCTCAGTACTTACTGGGCAGTTTGGCATCCGGCATCGGCAGAACAAATCTGCAAAGCAGCTACCTGGGCATCCCTTCATACATTCACGCTATTCTACAGGCAACACACACAGGCATCAGCCGAAGACAGCTTCGGGAGGAAGGTGCTACAGACTGTTATTAACTGAGCACCGTCATAGGGGTATCAGTGTCCCATCCTCATGGGTTGCTTTGGGACATCCCCAAGGTGCCTGTGTTCCCCAATTAGGCAAGAGAGAGAGTTTTGTACTTACCATTAAATCTTTTTCTCTTGTCCTAGATTGGGGGACACAGGCCTTCCCTACCTGTATTGACACTGACATTTTGACAACTTAGGTTGTAAACAGTTTTCTACTGTTGGAGTATTTTTTATAGTTTTCTGTTTTGAGGGGGTTGAGGTACTCCTCTTCTGTTTTGGGTCGGTTGAAACTAAATGTAGTAGGAGGAGGCAGGGGATGTAGCGCAGAGCAGGAGGCAGTCACAGTTAACAAGTTAGTTTCCATTCTCCAGCTGCAGGATCTTCATCCCCAAGGTGCCTGTGTCCCCCAATCTAGGACAAGAGAAAAATATGTAATGGTTAGTACAAAAATCTCTCTATTATGCACAATTTACATTACTTGCTTAAGCAATTCTAATTCTGCTAAATTTTTTAATTTTCAATTGTCCCATATGTTCTGAAATAGTTGTCTACTACAAGGTGTGTATTTTCTTTTTCTCAGGCAGTTTTGGTGTGTATAAAAAAACAGAAGTTTGATCAAGCCATCAGAATTCTCAAGAAGTACATTTCTAACTACAGCAAAAGAGTGAGTACAAAAAACTTAGGGTTACTTTTCTTCTCTGCTATTGTGGAACTGATTATCTGCAGCCATGTTTAGATTTTTACCTCTCCTAATATGTTTTTAGTAACACAGAAAGGCGAGTTTGTGAAGTTAGAATAGCAGTAGTATTGTACATTTCCTCTCATTATGCTTGCATTACTTTCTATTCATGAGGTGTCAAGGAGCATGTGGGAATGCTGTTCATGAGAGATGTTGAGAACAGAATGTTGTATCTTCTTGTTATCACAGAAAGTTCTTTACCATTCCTCCCAAAGGATGTTTCTCATCAAGAATTCCCTTAGTAACCTAAATAGAACCTCTACCAGATTATGCCAGACCTCCTCCTTATTAAGATTATTCCTATTCAGTCTTGTTTTCATAATACCAAATTAAGATCCACTTTTCCTCAAGTTTTGGACCTGATAGCTCAAAACAGATGTCCCATTCTATTTGTTTCAAGATCAAGATTCATTAAGATGTATCTTTAGTTCTACCAACACTGTAGATTTTTTTTTTTGGCCACTATTAATATCCAGGACACATGCATTTATATTTTCACATACTGTTCACAGTGCAGCCTTTTGGTGCAGCATACATATCTTACAAGGGGAGAGGCTATAATCCTCCTATTTAGAAAGCTCCTCTTGCTGGTAAACTCAATGGCATAGGCAATTTTCCAAAATTCGATTGGTGCAGAGATTTTAACCTGCCATGGGTGGATTGTCTGTAATGCAAAAATCCTCTCTCATTCCAATAGTCTGTGGTTGTTCTGATTCATCAGCCTGTTTCAGCTGGTATTCATTCAAAGGAGAAAATACAAATTGGCAGAAAAGAGGAAAGTTTCTTGAGCAAGGATACACCCAAGATCCATTAGGTAACGTGGGATAACTTGCTTGATATTAAGCCAAATGGCAATATGCTTTGCTCTCTCTTACTTTTAGCCTATGGAGGGCACATCTTTTCCACTTTTTTTTTTTTTTTGACACCATCCACTAAATTATCTGCTTTCTACACAACTTCAAAGTTTCGCTCCATTGGCCTCCAATTTTGTAGATAGTCATCACCATGGATGCCAGCTAGGGACTGTTTGCCTTAACACAGTCTTCCCTCCAACTCAGTGGTCATATGTTGTGGGTGCTATCATGTGCTGTTGCAACATATTTCAGAAAAAAATGCATCCAAATTCAGCAGGGCAGTGCTGTTATTTTTTTCTCTGAGCCACCAAGGTGTGCTCCTTTTTCTTGGGTGTAGAATTGTTGGCTCTTCGATTTGCATTCCTGGTATGAAGAATATAGATTTTAGTCTCTTGAGCCAGCAGGAATAAGTTCTTCATAATTCTTCTTTTACCTGTTTCTTTGTTGATACTTGGTTATTTTGCTGATTACCAGGGTAACAAGTGTTACCTCACTGACGTGTTTATTTTAGAATATACTTTTTTGTATACAGTTATGATATTTTTATTTTGTGAGCTCTGGATCCTGGTACAAAACAATGATGCACTTATGACCATAGCAAGGCATCTCTGCCCCTTTTTTATATTCATAGCACTCACAATTGGCCAGCTCCCTCAATTGGCATCAGCAAGTATTGAAATGTAAGCAATTCTAAGCAAAATAACATGCTATATACTACTGAAAAGAACTGTACACACTTAGGGGCAGATTTATCAAAATTGGAGCTTATAAAAGAAAAATGTGTAAAATATTTAGTTACATACAGTACACACTGGCCTTTTTTTGAAAAATAAATAAATAATTATTATTTACCTACATTTCAGTTCCTTTTTAGAACTTTATCAAGGTTACAGTATAGGTTACAGTATGGTACGTGAACAACAAATAATTACAGTTACTCCATAAGTTAAGATGAAAAAGTTAAGAAGTAACTTACTGGATATGGTGTACAAGTTGGGAACTACTTGACTTGGCATTCATTTCATAGTGGTCTTTGAGCTCTTTTTGATTTTTGCAATTAATTTGCCTCTAATTGCATTTTGGGTTTGAGATGTCATGCCTGTGTACCTAATGGACGCAGCAGTTAAAAAAAAATGATCTTAACATACTATTTTTTTCTCTATCTAGGTAATTTTTCAGTACTAACTGAAGCAGTATCTGTTTCTGGGAAAAGTATAATAAGGTTCATTCTTAACTGCAGCTTTAACAGAAGTGTAATGGAATGGATTTTTTTGTTTCAGAAGCTACGAGCTGAACTGCACACCATTATCCGAGAAAAGAACCAGAATCATCCTTTGATTACAAATTTCTCCTTCACTACCATCAAGAAGATGATCTATCAGCTTTTTGAGAAACATATTGACGTTACAGATCCCATATTACTGACTGTATGTAGACTTATAATTAGTTTTTTTTCTTTGTTCTCATGGCTCTTGCCAAGACACAACACAAGTGTATTTTTGTGAGTTTAAAGCACATCTCTCTATACTAATGTATTATGAACACACATCAAGCGCAAAAATAAAAATACTGCATGAGAATTATACCCTAAAAATAAACATGAGTAGAAATGCCATATTTTATATACTGAACTTACCGCACCAGCCTAAAGTTTGAACATCTCTATAACTACTGATTCAGACCAGCAAAGTTGTGCACAGGGGTCACCATCTTGATCTTGTAATGAGTGACACATTCTCATTGTGTTCTGGGTAGATATTAAGACACTGAGTTTAGGATTTGTAGCAAATTATCAAGCAGAAAATGAGATTCATCTGTCATAGAAGCTGGCAGAATATAAGGGAATCAATTAGCTGATACGTTTAGGTGCACCTCAAACCTCCATCTCAAACACGTGTCAGATACACAAAAAACCCTGCATTGTGTAAGGGCCCTAACTTGAATTATTTGAGAAATGTATATACAAGTGGCTCTTGCATGTAAGGACCAATGTATTAATTAGATACAACATTATGGTGTCAGGTCTGTTAATAGGTAAGGTAAAATAAAAGATCCAGATAATTTTATTTAAGCAAATGCCTTAAAAAGAAGTTTTTTTAATCAGAAATGCAACACCTAAACATGTTTAACCAGGTTCAAACATACATAACTACACAAAATCTGAAGTGAAACCAGTTATACAGAAAAGTGTTTTGTGTTTGTTATACAGCTTTGTGTGTCCTTGAAGCGCTTATAATAGTTATATATACATACATACATACATGAGTTTGTTTGTAGCCTAGCAAAGTGCATTAGCATTAACTGTAGTGGGTGTTGTAGGGTAGATGGGAAATAAGATTTAACTTTCTCTATTTGCTTTGACAGAAATCCTCATAGATTGCTATGATGCTAGGCTTTACTGTTCTACGTATGATCTCCCTGATTTCCCTGCTTAAGTTAAACCTTTCCTAGAACCTCAAAATCTGTACTTTTAGAATGATTGAATGCTAGAATATACAATCAATGACATAAGCCAGAATGTATGGTGAATGTTACACATGACCAAGTACCAGCCACTTTTGCACTGGTTGACCAGGTAACAATGGATCATGGTTCATATGACATAGCTTTTATGTCATATGACATATGTTATAGCATGTGTTTTAATTAACACTTATTTAGCATGATTCATTTATCAATCAAGCTGTGCTTATTTCAACTAACTTAAGTGTGGTTTTTAGATTGCCAAAAAGGAGCAAAAGTCACAGTGTTTGTCTAAGGACCCCCAAACCCCTACAACAGAGCAAGAACAGACAACTTTACATCTTCAAAATGAATCTCCTAGATCTCCGCAAGTTGTCAGGTGTGACTTCTGGATATGTTAATGCTCGTTAACAATTTTTTTTACCTGTATTCTACAATGTTAATTCCAGCTCCACGGCAGTAGTGTTATCCCTCCTACTATATTGCCTAAAATATTATTACATGGACACGAATCAACAACTGCATCTCTATGTGGTTGCAATTATTTTTACTTTTTATTGATAATCTTTTTATAGAAGCTCTCTCATATTTATTTTCCAGTCGTCTGGTTGCAACTGTAAATTGGAGTGATATAGAAAATTTAAATTTAAATAACACAAACAAAATTAAGACAAGTTGCATATCGCCTTAGAATACCTTAGTCTACATTACTAAGGGGCATATTTATTAACATTTGAGACAAACATCATCGGTGCTGTTGCCCATAACAACCAATCCGCAATTAGATATGAACAGTCACCTGCACATTTGAAAACAAAATCAAAGATCTGAATGGTTGCTGTGTCATAATAAAAGATGATATTGTTCTCCAGTGTTAATAAATAACCCCCTAAAAGTTAATTTAAATTGAATGCATATCATTCTCTTTGTATTGTTTGTTTACAAAAAAACGTGTACTTTGTGTAAATGTAGAATAAATTTTGGCCCAGCCTTTCTATTGTTTCAGATCCTCTTGATAACACATTAACACTTCTTACACATTATAGCAAAGTGATTAAATCATTCAGATTCAGGCAGACTGTGTAAAACTAGCTTTATTTTCTATAACTGAAGACATTAGGTAAAACCACTGCCAGCCTAACCTAAACTGAACATATGTATGTGTTGCCCATTTAAGCACTGCATTTATATATTTTGTATATTTGCATTGATCACCTGTTAACATTTGTTTTTTAACTTTTCCTCCTAGCTCAGAAGCAGACTGTGTAATATCATACGGACTGTCTGTGTTGAAATCTAAATTTAAGTCACTCTGTCAAGAAGAGGACCCTGATACAATCTTCAGGGGACTGTGTGAAACGGACTTCTGTAGACAGGACACCCCTAATGACATTCCTCTTGAGAAGGCAGGAACAGACACAGAGGAGTCGATATTAGGAAGGCACAGAAAGAAATTGGTTGTATCACTAAAGCAGGTAGTGATAGATAAGGACAGCCAATGTATACATTTGAGCGAGAATTCAAACGTCTCCAGTGACAGGACAAATCAAGCTGCCCCTTCTGCTCAGAAACCAAAGAACCAGCAAATTACGCCTAAGAAAAGGAAATTGTAAGCATTCCGTAAAAGTTCTATGATTTTTCATGTAATGTGGATGTAGAATCTGTGCTGTACATCGTTAATTTGCTTTCTCTAGGTCTAAGGGCTCTTAGACACAAGCTTTCTTCCTGTGTTTGCAGGGGAACGCAGCCCTGTATTTTCTGTTAGCTTGTACTAACTGTGGCACAGTTCCCCCTGCTTTCTGTGTTTGCCTGAGAACAGTTGGGTATGAAATGCAGGGTTGTATTAACCCCTGCCTTCCGCTGAGCTTGAAAGATCAAGCACAGGGGAACATATGAGCAAGTACATAATGTGTAGAGCTCGAACAGGACATAGTAAACTCCTTGAAACCAGGGGATTTTCTTGATTACATACTTTTACTGTATATGGCTATGGATTAAGGCTTTATCAATAATTAAATTTTTCTGAGCAAATCAAAGCAATGCTTTTTTTCCTGGTTGTTCCTGTTTGTGATACGTTTTGGCAAATTTATTAACCACTTGGTGTTCATATATCAAGATTGCTGAAAAATAGTAAGCTTTGCAATTTACATTCATTGTTTTTTGTAGATTTCAAGATGTTAGCTTTTTTTCACTGCTAATATAATAACTTAAAACCACCCACTAGGCAATGCTGTGAACCAGGCTATATTTGGGCAGAAATCTCAGAAGAAGAGGAGATTCTTTGATATCTGCCTAGGAAAGACCAGACATTAGAAGTTTCCTCTTTTTCTGAAATTGTCTCCACTATATAGCATGGTGGACATAACTGACAAGCAGTTATCAAGTAGGAAAACAGACGGCAAAATGTTTATTGAGATCTCTACACAATGTTTCCGGGGATCCACCCCCTTTCTCAATCACTGTGTGACCAGCAATTGGCACTACTTTAATTTCATAATATTAGCAGTGTAAAAGACCTGGAAATCTAGAAAATAAATCAAGTCGATTGCAAAAGTGCTTAGAAGAGTACCGAGCAATTTTACATTTCTTTACTTTGAGGGTTTACAGTTACTACAAATGATGAAAAAACAAACCAGCCCAACTGTTTTCTTTGGTAAAAAAAAAATAATTGCTTCCATATATTTTACTTTAGAAATTCAATGTTAGACCGCTCAGATATTGTTGAAGACCGGGACAATTGGATTGAAGCAGATGAGCTGTTTGGAAGCAAAAGTAAGTATATCATTGTGTGTGTCCAAAATCTTCGTACGATAGTAATTTGGGTCCATATACATTTGGTCCTTATACAATGGTCCATATACAACTTTTCACCATAATCCCTGTGGTAGTGGCTTCCACAAGTTCACTTAAAAAAGATTTACTCTTAACATTCTCAAAAACATACTTGATTTATTCAAATTTGTATAGGTAGGGGGTGGTGAGTCCAGATATAATTTTTAACTAATAACTAATTTTTTAAGAAACCAAAGCAAGGCTGGTTTCTACAGTGCCTTTTTCCCCCCTTCTAATATGTCAAAGCAATGCAAGTAGTCTTACTGTGTACTAAGGACTACTTAAACTTATTTTTATCAATTATAAGCGACAGCTCCTACAGTTTGTGCAACAGAAGCCAAGCTCTCATGTTATGCACCACTACTGTTTCCTATATTTCTTTAAATAAAAGCAAATTTTTAGAAAAATGTCCTCTGCCCCAAAAATCTCTGTTGCACTTTTCTGCAGTCAAGAACCACCAGTCTTGGCTGTATAAATCAGTGGTAGGTGGCAGATGTGATATGCCATTTTTCTGCGTGCTGAAATATCCTTGCAGAGAAACAACAGTCGATTGGTCTCTATGTGTTATGTCTTTGTTTTGGATTGTATGGTAGAATATTGATACCACGTCCCTTCACAATGACACCTTGCATATTGTTTTTATCTTTTAAGGAGAAGAGAATGGAAAAACATCCAATAACACATCCACCAATAGCAAGAGGCAGGTGAGTCAACTCCATAAATTGGAATACTTTGAAAGCTGCTATTAGACAGTATGTCTGTGACTGAAGTGAAGTGAACACTGGGTCTCCAGATTCAAATGTAAACCTGAGGTCTGCTAGGCAGACGAGGTTTCAACAAGGACACTTGACATTTTAGAGTCAAAATAAGGGTCAAAAACAGAAATACATTGCCCAAGGGCAATGATACATGTAGTGTCATCCTCAATAAATCCCCACTTCCGTAGGCAACAAAGCATCCAAAAAAAAACTTTTAAGCCAGAAGAATGGGCATTGTGGCATGTAAAACATATGCGGAAATATGCTGATGATTCAGTCAGATTGCAGCATTTGGAGTATTTTAATTACAGTGATCCCCATTCTTCTGGATTAAAACCTATTTTTGGGTGACAAAAAGCTACATCAGCAGCTTAATTTTCACTCTCTCAAGACTTAGACCCACTATAATTTGCCTGTCTGCCAAATAGAACTACGGATGATGCAATATTAACTGAATTACATGTGTCTCTCATCTAGACAGAAAGGATAGTTATGTTAGGATGTTATCAATTTTAGTTTGGCATTCAATACAGTTATTCCACAGAAGCTGATAGAGAAACTTGAATTATTGAGTATAATTAACTCACTTGCAACTGGATGTTTTCACTGATAGACCACAATATGTCTCGATTGGTAGTAAAAATGAATTCTTAGACTAAGCACAGGCTCTCCTCAGGGATGTGTGCTTAGTCCATTGTAATGTAACAGCCAGACACTACAAAGGTTTTTTTCCCACAGGCAGTTAGAGTTCTGAACTCACTAGTATGAGGGAAAAATTAAAAGGAAAGATAAGGTAGGTAGGAGAGTACAGTTTGAATAGGTTTTAGAGGATTTTAGAGAGAGATATTCATTATGAAAATATACTCAAATGACCAAATGTACACCATATATATAATTCTGCACATGTAACTTGAGCGTTGTGTATGTTAACAGGACATGGACGTGTCACTTGGATATATTGGGAGGCATAGACTAAAATTACGTATTATATAAAGCACGTTACTTTTGTTAAACATGGGTTATATTGAGTTTATACTGAGTTAGAAAAGAAGGCACATGTCTCTTGGCCACTTGAGTATGTACTGAAGTGAAAGGAGGTAGGGTGGTATAGAGAAATTGGTTTGTAGGTTTGGAAGGAAATGTTAAAGATGAACATTGTAACATTATAATCCCCATTTTTTTAATAGTGAAGGATTCTTTACTTCCTTTATTTCTTTTACTTGTGTCTATTAATTCTAAATATAAATATACATTTATGTTGGCACCATATAGGGGGGCCTGGGTGAAAAGGAAATTTCATTATACTGTAACAAGTATACTGACAATAAAGATTTTTGATTTGATTGCCCAAAGGTTGGAAATAGCTTCCTTCATTTAATGTTGTGAGATATTTGTATTCACACTTAATCCCCAAGTGGTTATATATATATATATATATATATATATATATATATATGTCCATCCAGTGTATGCACTCTTACCAGATATTCCAAACAATTTAGTGGGTCAATATTGTTCAGATAAGATAATCAAAGGACTCGCACCCACATTAGGGCCTTTATCAAGGATGATTGATAAAGGCCCTAATGTGGGCCGAAACGTTGGAAAAATGCAACTAAAAATAAATTAACACGTTTATTCACGAAAAAGGAATTGGAGTGCGAGTCCTTTGATTATCTTATGTGTGTGTGTGTATATATATATATATATATATATATATACATACATACATACATACATACATACATACATACATACATACATACATACATACATACATACACACACAATCTTCAGAATGGACCTGCACTTATTGAATCATCCCTCACGTGTCCAACGTTTCGGCCCACATTGGGGCCTATATAAAAAAAAATTGCGGGGGCAACCATTCAAGCTGGGAAAAAAGAAGAAAAGGCACTGGTTACATAGCAAATAACAGATAAGCCCTGTCCAATACAATGGTGTTTTTTTTCAGTTTGAATGATCACAAGTGATCCACTTTATGGGTAAAAAGGCCCCCTGCTATTTGTCTATAATGTCCTCTAATGTACTAATAAAGTGTAATCATGTCCCCTCGCAAGTGCCTTTTTTCCCGAGAAAACAACCCTAACCTTGACAGTCTACCCTCATAATTTCAGTCTTCCATCCCCCTAACCAATTTAGTTGCACGTCTCTGCACTCTCCATCTCATTTATATCCCTCTTAAGGACTGGAGCCCAAAAAAGCGCCGCATACTCCAGGTGAGGCTGAACAGAGGCAAGACAGAACTTTATTTGCTTTAGTAGCCACAGAATGACAGAATGCCCAGCTAACTTATGTACAAAAACCCCTAGAGCTTTCTCAGTTAAGGGAACTCCCAACACACTGCCATTTAGTGTATAAATTTAATTTATCTTATTTTTGCCAAAGTGCATAACATTGCATTTATCAACATTAAACCTCATTTTCCAGTTTGCTGCCCAGTTTTCCAATTTAGTCAAATCACTCATCCTGCATGGAACCTATAGTGCTGCACAATTTAGTTTCATCTGCAAATATAGAAACAGTACTTTCAATGCTCTCCTCCAGGTCATTAATAAGTTGAAAAGCAAAGGACCAAGTACAGAGCCCTCCGGTACTCCACTAACAACACTGGTCCACCACCACTCTTTGTAGTCTATCTTTTAGCCAGTTCTCTATCCAGGTACAAATATGTTCCAGGCCAACATTCCTTAGCAAAGCCTAAATAGATCACATCAACTGCCATCCAAGAATCGAGGTCCCTGCTCACCTTCTCATAAAAAAAAATATATATGTGTGTGTGACTTATGATTATGTATCACAACTACTTCTTCCTCTTTATTCTCTCTGATCAGTTAATTTAGGGCCTGTAAATCTCTCCTTTTAGTATAGTAATCTTATCGCAGATCTTATCAGGCAATTTTTTCTTTTAATCATTGGTCAAAAATGTAGTTATGCCACTTTGTGGATCACATTGTTCAGGGAAAATGCAAATCTCAACCATATTTCCTTATTTCCTAACTGTTTAGAAATGGACAGAGGATGAGACTGAATGGATAATAAAAGGAGTGAAAAAATATGGCGAGGGAAACTGGAAAGACATCATGAAGAATTACCCTTTCCTGAATCGTACCTCAGTCATGATAAAGGACAGATGGAGGACCATGAAGAAACTGGGGATTGTGCCAGATAAATAACTTTGTTACCCAAAAGAAACATTGTGTTCCTGTTTTTATCCTTGGATGTTTTGCAGTACCAATGGAAAAGACCTTCATTTCAGTGGAGGTTAATAGCATGATTTCAACCAAAGTATATTACTGTCCTTCCGTTGGTAGAGTACAAGGCCTCTGGATTATGTAGAGTATTATCAAAATAGATCTGATTGAGCTGTGCAGAACATGTTGTATTCTCAGCCACAGGTATATTTTTGTATCTTGGAATTCACAAATAATTGTAAAACATTCCCTCTAGTGAACGACTTTGACAGTCTACAATGTGTTTGCTTATCTGTTGTGGTCAAAAAGCAAGAGCTTAGCTGGTACCTTGTGTGCAGGTGTTACTCGTATGGGGATATCGTATTTTGGTCAAAATGTTTTTATATTTCATTTTCTTTTTCATAATTTTAAAGAAATAAGAAAAAAAAGTATCTTTTTTTCTGTTTCCTTATTTCATATATAAGTGCCATTCCCAGACACTGCACCAACTCATATGAACAGCCATGTGTTCCAGGTTTTCTAAAATATAATTTGGTTACTGAACTGGTTTTAAATGAACAGTTGAAAATACATTTTATTGTACCCTGTATAGTTTTTTCTGCATTTTATATGCCCTTAAATAAGGTTAAAGTTACACCGAAAAATGAAAGTGTTTTAAAGGAATTCTAGTATAATGTACAGTCATGCTGCACTGGTAAAACTGGTGTATTTGCTTCAGAAAGACTACTATAGTTTATATAAACAAGCAGCTGTGTAGTCATGGGGGTAGCCATTCAAGCACAGGATACACGGTAGATAACTGATAGTGTCTGAATATACTAAAGGGCTCGTTTTTTATCACTTGTGTATCCTGTGCCTTTTCTCCTTTTTCACCATTGAATGGCTGCCCCCATGGCTACACATCAGCTTGTTTATATCAACTATTGTAGAGTCTCTGAAGCAAACAACAATTTTACCAGTGTAGCACAACATTTTCATTACTTTAAAACTTAAATTTTTTGGTGTTACTGTTCCTTTGAGCAAGAGGGCAAAGGTTTTTGTGTGTAGAAAGCTTTCTCTCATTATTTGCTTTTGTACATATGCAGGTATCCTTCTATATTGCTTTGTATTGAATATATATTCAATTATATTTAATAATTTGTCAATGAAATTCTCTCTCAGAGAATTAAGAAATATGGATGCTTCAACTCATGCTGATGTAGTATGCAGAATGTTTTGTACAAACAATTGTTTCTTTAATATATATTTTTTTTGAATGTAAATTTTTATTGATTTTACAAAACTAAAACAACAATGTCATTACAGTGTTTAGTGATACTACATGTAAGTAATGTCAGGTCAAGCTTAAGCTTTAAGTAACTGGATAGTTCTGACACAAAATAAATGGGTTCTCTTTGTTGCAGTAATCATAGGTAGCATTATATAGCAGCTCACAACCATTTTAAATTGACCAGTTATTCATCAAGGTTCTTTTAATATATTTAAAGGAAAATGGATGGCAAATATTTCTTAAAAGAAACTTATATTTATATGAAAGAGCAGTTATGGTTTCAGTTTTCCATCAATTAAGGGGGCCTGCCATATATAATGCTGTAAGCATTTTGAAACGAAGTGCAGGTACTCATCGCTAATTTGTATATTACACTATTTCATATTAGTAACATTACAATAACCTTGTAAATTAGAAATGCAGCCCATTTATAAGGGAAATGCCACTGGGATAGCAAGTGAAGTAAGACGTCCCCAGGAAATCGGCAATACTGAAGTTTCTACACCTTAAAACATAGTGTTCCTATAAAATGAATATGTATTTTTGTATTTATATTAAAACATACAATTTTATACACAGCAGTGTACATTCAAATGGTACATTAATGAAACATAAATAACCTTATTGAATATATATATATATATATATATATATATATATATATATATATATATATATATATATATATATATATATATATTTTCAAGGTGTGTTAACAGATACAAAAAGGAAATAGATCCCTACTCTGTAGAGCTTACAGTTTAAGTGGTATATTTGTTTCAAATTGTATGAAAAACTGACTTGCATCATAATTTGGTGCACGTGTTGGGTCAGTGGTGGTCATTTATCAATGCTGGGCAATTTTGCCCATGGGCAATAACCCATGGCAACCAATCAAATTGTTGCATTCATTGTTTTACCTGCAGCTGGCCGAAAAAAAGCCAGTCACTCATTGGTTGCTATGGGTTACTGCCCATGGGCAAAGTGTGGATAAATGAGCCCCATTGGGTCAGGAACTGCTTGGCCCTGCAGTTAATTAACTGCTCAACTGCTTGACCTAAATGTTCTTCATATGGTGCTATCAGTTGGCTACCGGCATTTCAGCATATTTGTAGGCAGCATGACAGATTAACTTTCCCTTGACTAAACTGTGAGGGTACAACAACAATTAAGGATACGAGAATAGCTGGAGAATAGATGCTAGGGACGTTCAAGCTACTCATCTTCCCACTCCTGGCTTATTCCCTGCCTACAGTATAGCTCAGTTTCACTTATACATTCTGAGAAATAGGATGTTCTCTTTGGGTGGCAATTATCTGTTTTACGTCTGTGACAATTGTGTACTCATACCCTCATTGTACCCCTGCTTTATATTATAAACGTGTTAATGATAATGGTAAGCACCTTTTCCTATTTATTTATAAAGGAGCAGGGGGCAGCTCATTGTGCCCATTATTCTCAACTTCTCTCTGGTGATTCCTGTGAAATCATATAAAAAGGGCAACTATTTGGGAGTTTCAACCTTAGGAGAAGCAAGTTTAATTTAAAACTTAGTCCCTGTAACTGTACATAATGAAATACAGGTGTGAGATCCAGAAACCAGTTATCCAGAAAGCTCTGAATTACAGGAAGCCCATAGACTCCATTTTATCCAAATAATTTTTACAATTATTAATTTTTTCTCTGTAATAATAAAACTGTACCGGTATTTAATCCAAACTAGGATTTAATTAATCCATATTGGAGGTAAAAGAAGTCTATTGAGTTTATTTAATCTTTAAATTCTTTTTTTTTTTATACTTAAGGTATGAGGATCTAAATTACAGATCCGTTATTGGAAAAACCCCAGGCTCTGAGTATTCTGGATAACAGGTCCCGAGCATTCTAGATAACAGGTCCCATACCTGTACTACTAGAATTCTTAATCCAATAAGAGTGTAGAACTGATTAGACCAGGAATCATTTAGATGCAGTGGCCATCTTGAAAATATTGCTTATCCTTTTGATGGCTGATTCAAGGTTGACCTGGTTAAAAGCGTCAGATTAGAGATGGCAAATAAAACAAGGAAGACAATAAGATTCTTGTTGATTTTGCAAACACTGTTGGAGGTCTTAATGCACTCAGGCAGGAAGAGGTAGTCTAGGGCTGCACTTTAAAAGATTGTAGCAAATATAATTACTCTTGTATATTTGGTTGGGCTATTTGGCAAGGGTGATGATAAAAAAAAAAATTGTAAAATACCCATAACCCTACATGCAGCACCACAGTCAAAGGTTGTTGAAAATAAACCTAAAGAATTTCTTTCAATTTTTTTTTTCTTCTTCCTTCAAAATGGCATGTTAGAATTTGGCACAACAACTTGTACACTTCAGAAAGAAAATGAATGAAAGAAAGAGAATGTGAGTTATGCATAGAATGTGGTCACCTAGGTCATCTAAGGAAGAACTGACCCCTGACTAGAAAGAAACATTGAATATTCACCTTTTGCAGCAACCACACTAGAATGTCGATTCATATGGTAATACTGGTGGGCAGATGACTAGTCTTGCGCCAGTGAAGAGCCCTGGATTTAACTAGCATATCCCCCTGCCACTAGCTTGTCGAGGCCACCCCCTCCCTTTCGCACATATACACATAGGCTATGGTTATTTTGTACAAGAGATTTAGAAAACAAATAAAATCTCCTGCACATCCCCAGTGCTTTAAGCCAATTTAGATGTGGCAGGACAACACAACACCCCTAAAATCTTGCAGGCCTTGATGGCCTTTTCACAAATCCAGGCCTACATGTGAACTAGAGGGAAATCTACTGTAAAACATTGAGAATGCACCCCATCATGACAAACTCCATGTTAAAAGTTACTCTTATGAAGATCACCAGTACTACATGCATTCATATGTTATTTATCTCCGTCCGCCAATATGTTTTTCTCCTGATTCTCACATAAGTCCGTAGGTCTTCACTTTAGAAAGAGATATATATAATAAACAATATATAAACGTTATAAACTGTGATTTCTGATGTCATGTCTGTCACATGACTCACTGAAACGTGTGTATTATAATAAATAAAGTACCCCCAGTTGCAAAATATGAGGATATTAGAAGTTACCTCGGAGTTCCATGACCTGTATAAAAACACTCGGCCGCATGAAACTCCTCTGTAACTTATAATATCCTTATATTTTACAAGAGGGGGTACTTGATTCACTATATAATACACAAAAGCCATGAATATCTTGTAAATGATATCCTTATAAACGGTGAGTTCTGATGTCATCAGTTATAAACAGTGAGTGCTGATGTCATTTCTGTCACATGACTCACTGAAACGTGTATGTTAAAATAAAGTACCCCGT
Organism: Xenopus laevis; assembly: GCF_017654675.1. Taxonomy (NCBI): domain Eukaryota; kingdom Metazoa; phylum Chordata; class Amphibia; order Anura; family Pipidae; genus Xenopus; species Xenopus laevis. Next base: position 55,064,847 of record NC_054377.1, on the reverse strand, counting down.
TGCAAAATATGAGGATATTTACCTCGGAGTTCCATGACCTGTATAAAAACACGAGGCCGAAGCGGTCGTGAAACTCCTCGGTAACTTATAATATCCTTATATTTTACAAGAGAGGGTACTTTATTCACTATATATATATATTTATTTGAAGCAATGGTCCCAAATGCATTTCACTTTTTAGGACTTCCTCAGGAGTCAGCCTAATGATGATCAGCAGCAGTGCCATTAACACATTTTAAGACCGAGTTTCTCCCACTCTGTTTCAAACATGTGCATAGAAGCCAGTTTGCTACCATAATCAGCAGTCCAACAATCATTTACATAAATTCTTTCCTTAGATTGTATCTTTGAATTGCAACAAATTCACTCTACCCATAGGTCCGTGCAATGACGTGTAGACGCAATGACGTGTAGACGCTTGGTTTACTGATTCTAAAGAGCTGGAGCCCTTCGACTCCTCTGATTGGTCAATCGCTTACTGTACCTTCTGCGACTGGCAAGGGGATTGGTTATCGCCTTGGAAACGACGCCTGTGTTCATGAGGTGATTGTGTTGCGACAGGGGACGGAAGCCGGAGTTGTTCAATTGTGTTGCCGATCATTTTGACACGGAGTAGTTGACAGAGGCCATGGCGCAAAATGGGGATACGCAGTGTGAAGAGCCTCAGGTTAATATGTACACTTTAGAAGAAGTGAGAAAAAGGAACTCGGCTAAGGACCTCTGGTTAGTGATACACGGCCGAGTGTACGATATCACTAAGTTCGTGGAAGAGGTGAGTGAGTGGCTTATCTACATAGTACTGGTTGGGCTGCGGAACCGACAGTCACGTGTAGTGAACGAGAGACGGGCCAATATGACAGTTGTATGGCTTTCCAATTGTCGCTTCGGTGATTACGTGTTATAAGAAAATGCACGTGTAAGAGTGACACGGCAAGTGATAGTGGTAATAATGGTAGCAGCTGTCACTCAACTCTAATGGAAGCAGCAGGCTTGTAACAACGACATAGTCCTTTGCTTGTCTGCTTTCATTAAAACAAATTGCTACAAGAAAAATAACATCTATGCCAGGTAGATCATGTTATTTTTGGCTTCATTATGAGCCCAAGAGCACCATAACAATTAAGCATTTCAGCCAAGCCATTATGAAATATTGAAATTCTATTTTTTAGTATTTAGATATCCTTTAGGGGCTTCTGCTGCTAATGTAATCTGTATATATGGGCAAAATCAAAATATGGGCAAAATAAGGATTTTTTTAACTTTAGGGTTTGCTTCTACTTTAAATGGGTGGTTCACCTTTAAGTTAACCTTTAGTAAGTTATAGAATGGCCAGTTCTAAGCAACTTTTCAATTTGTCTTCATCATTTATTTTTTTTTATATTTATTTTTACTTTTTTGCTTTCTTCTTCTGACTCTCTCCAGCTTTCAAATGGGGGCCCAATGACTCCATCTAAAAACAAATGCTCTGTAAGGTGACACATTTATTGTTATCACGACTTTTTATTACTCATCTTTCAATTCATCACACTCTTATTCAAATTCCGGTCATTTATTCAAATCAATGCATGGTTGCTAGGGTAATTAGGGCCCTACCAACCAGATTGCTGAAATTAAAAAGCTAAATAACTCAGCACCACAAATAATAAAAAGTAAAAACCAAATTGCAAATTGTCTCAGAATATCACACACTACATCATACTAAAAGTTAACTCAAAGGCGAACAACCCCTTTAAGTCTTAAATAAATTACTTATGCTAAAAACTGTTTTTTTTATTAAGAATAACACAAAAAATAATTCACCACATTGTATTAATGTTTGACAAATAAATAATTCTCCTATACAATTATACAGATTTCACGTTGACCTTGTGAGCAGTATTTGTAGCATTGTTTGTAGCTCCTGAAGTGAGATAAGTCCATTGCATGCCATTTTCAATACTACCAGACCAGCTGCTACACCCAAGCCCAAAGCTCTGAAATATGCAGTTCATTGTAAATAAAACTTGAGGGCACATGTCTGATCCTGTGGAATTTACTGTGGATGACATGCTTTTTTGAAATACTGACAGGATCTAAATAGGTTTTAAAAGGTGTATTAAAAATAAAGTCCCTCAGTGCCCGCACTCAATCCAAAATGAAGCCAGAGGTGCACGATCAAATATGCTGTAGTATATGAACAGAAGATCAGCACTCTCTGTAGTATGGTGAAAAATGTGTCGATTTATTCACACACTTTTACATATTATCCAACGTTTCGGTCCCACACGGGGACCTTTCTCAATATATATTCACCTTAAGACCTATGAGTGAGACTTCTTACAACTTCTACTATATAAATAGAAGACGGCTCAAGTGAGGAGCCGAAACATTGAAATAAAAAAAATCACTTTTTTTAAAGGCCTGATTGGTGCGGTCTTATCATTGTGGTAAATATGGCTTTTTTGACCTGAATGAATGTTTACCGAGTGCACCATACTGGATCTGTGTGTGTATACACACACACACGTATGGGATCCGTTATGCAGAAGCTCTGAATTACAGAAAGGCCATCTTCCATAGACTCCATTTTGTCCAAATTCTTAAAAATTATTCCCTTTTTCTCTGTAATAATAAACCAATACCATGTACTTGATCCCAACTAAGATATAATTTATCCTTATTGAAAGCAAAGCCATCAGGTTTAAATTATATTTAAACAATTTTTAGAAGGCTTAAGGCATGGAGAACCAAACTATGGAATTATATATATATATATATATATCAGAAGAGCTCAACTCAGACCTACGACCTTACAAATGCTGGCTTCCGACTTCAACTTTCATAGATGCGCTCCTGCTCGCCCCGTCCCTTTTGTGATGTCATAGGCAGGGCTGGTGCAGGTCGGGAAAAACACGACCCACACATCACTATTGTCTAGTTCTCACAATGCCTTGCATGTTTAGTGTCATTAAAATAATTTAAAAGTATGTTAAACTAATGTTTATTGTAAATTATCAGTTAGTGTATACCCTTGGATGTTGGGTGGGATACATGCGTGCAGATCTGACCTAATGATATTAGTAGCATTCATGCAGGTCTATAATTATTTTTCATTTAATTTATTTATAAAGATCATTGTACATGCACAGTATGTATAACCAGGGCTGCCATCAGGGGGTCACAGGGGGGACAGTCCTCCCGGGCCCGGAGGATTCTCAGCAGTAAAGGGGGCCAGGCTGCACCGCAGTTAACTGGATTGCCAGGCCCCTTCATTCATTCTGATTGGCTGCGTCCCGTGCGAACACGTGACATCAGTATGCACGGGCAAAACTCTATTTAAGCCTCCGGCAGCCTGCGGCTTCAGGCAGAAGAGAGAGGACATGTAACAAGAAGGACCTGCTTCCTGGAGACGGCGCAACTTCCTGGAGAAAATGAAGAGGCGGAAGACAGCGCCAGAGGAAGAAGACCCAGGCCCCTCTGCGAGTCAGGGGCCCCATGGAGGGTCAGGGGGCCCACACAACGCCATGCAGTCACACAACGGCCGTGTGACCTTTGTACTGGTGGGAGGGGCGTGGTTAGGGGAGGGGCATAGTTAGAAGAGGGGGGGCCCAGAAAATTTTGTTGTGTGGGGCCCCGTGATTTCTGATGGCGGCCCTGTGTAACTGATTGTATCATGTACTATTAAGTGCTTACCACAGTCTACTGATACTGTATGCAAGTGGTCTATTGCTTATAACTTTTGACATTAATCAACATACAAAATACAAATGGATGTTTTCTGAACTATTGCACACATTTGGGGAAGCACCCAAAGATGTGTATGTGGCATTGTTATCAGTAATATCATGAAACATAGCTTTTTGTTCTTGGTGTAGCACAAAACATGTAAGGCTTCTGTATATGGCACTATGCTCTAATAAACCACTAATTTATTTAGCTCAGCCTGGAAGTGGGTATTATAGTATAATTAACTGAATGGGTCTTTATGGCAGTGAGAGAACCACACACTACAACAGAATATTCTTATTTACAGACACTTAGGGGGTTATTTATCAAAGGTTGAATTGTATAGTTTTTTTTATACCTCGAACAAACTCACATCTTTATTAAAAAAAACTGTAATGGAAAAAATTTGAATCAACGAGTTCTGGGTTAACAACCCAAAAACTCGTGTAGTTTACGGTGAAAAACTCAACACCCTCCCAAAAAAAACCTTGAAAATCATGAAGGCTATTAACATCTTCAGATGGTTCAAGGGACTTCTGCCATTGAATCCTACTTGACCTTAACAGGTTTTAGATGGTGTATTTTCAAATTCAAGCTATTTCCAGGTTCAGGGTATAAGTCTAGAAAAATACGAGTTTGTTTAGTTTTGTTTTTTTAACCGGAAAAACAGATTTTTGGCTAAAAAAAAAAAAAATAGGCTTAAATTTTTTTTCATGAAAAACACATCTGCCCCTTAGTACCATTGTTTAGTCAATTTCCATAGTTTGTGATGCTTGTAGGTGAAAATTCTTTGGTGACCTTGCATATTGTGTTAACTAACATCTGATATTTGCTTTGGTCAGTCACAAGATGCCATTGTGCTCTAAATCGCTCTCACTGATCCCGATGCCCTCTGTGTAAATGAACTCATTCTCTGAACTCTTTGATAAAAATTGATGTGATCATCTGTGCTAGATCAACATCATTTATTAAATGAAACACCAAGTGCTTCAAATTAATAATTTGGGATTTGGCTGCATACTGAATCCACAAAGGGGAACCATCGCGAAAATGAAAATGTAATAAAAGCTTCATCACACTGAAATAAGAAACTAAATATAATCAATTAGAAATGTTGTACCATTTTTGAAATAATTAAGTTACTCTTTAATCTCTCCCTCTCGCAGCATCAGTTTGTCTTCATTCTATCTTCATGCAGGAGTTGGGAGTCAGATTTTCATTGATAGTTAGATCCAATATAAGATACTGTAAAAATGTTGGAATAAACAGCTTCAAAGCAGTATTTTCAAACTGCATGTGTTTTTTATTAGCAGTGCAACACACTAAATGTTTTGGGTGAAACCCTTTTTCAAGTGTATTAGATCCTTTTTCAAGTGTTTTAGATCCAATATATATTTTAGGGGGGATCCCTTTCCTAGCAGATGTATTAGAGCTAAATCAGATATCAGACTCCAGCACAAACAAAATGTAACAAAATAACTGACAACCCCTGCAAGTTGGGAAATGGGATGTCTGGTGATTTTAAAAGATTGAGCTCTAATACATCTTATAAATAAAATGAGCCCCCCAAAAGGCTGTATTATTATCATTCAGAATCAGACTCCCAACTCCTGCATGAAGACAAAGTGAAGAGAAACCAATGCTGAGAGTGACTATAAAGGAAGCTGTAACTATAAAGGAAGCTGACCCCACAGTCGTAGGGGGACCCGGACTGTGGGGTCTGCTTCCTCTATAGCTGCTGTCTTACCGGCGAGAAAAGGGATGCAAGACGTGAAAAGACATGGGCGGAGTTGGGCAGGGCAGAGGCGGGACTGTGGCAGGAGGATGGAGATTGGAGTGCGCTGGGTTTTTTTTGCAGGGGGGCCCGGCACACTCTAGTTACGCCACTGTATTTACCTGTCCATCAGTCCAGGCAACCTTAACTACTGATTTTGCTTATTTTCACTTTTGTATGTTATAATATTTGAAATTGTTTGATATATCTTTTACTTTTATATATGTTTAGCCTCTTTATATTTTAGATACTGAAGTTGTACTTTAAACAGGTGGTACAAACTCTTTTTAACCTAGGATATATTTTTTAAACTGTTCATTAACAAACACAGTGTGCCACTGATTTTGCCACAAGAGGTAGCTGTCTACATGAAAATATATTCTGTGTGCGTGTTTTTCTAAGTGTATTCCTGAATGTGTGTTCAGTTAACCAGTTTCTTAGTAAAGAGGCAAAGTGTGAGAGCTTTTTTTAGGGCAAGGTGAATAGTTTATCTGGCAGGGCACAAAATCTGATATTTTACATAACATTTCTTCGTATAGCCTTACATGTCTTTGCATGAAGACGGTCTTCATTTGATAACTAGAAGAATGCAGCAGCTCTCCCTGTCTGAAGGGCATTCCGCACTTCTCCCTAAACATGTCACTGAGTTCTTCAACAGTTTTTTAGTTGTCTTTTAGAGGCAGTCTTCTCTTCTTCTTCTTCTCTTTTTCCCTGTTACTTCCATTATTCTACCATGATTTCCCAGTTTATTCTGCAAGCTCCCTATCATCCGAGACAGGGCAGGTGTCCCAATAATTCCTAAGTTCTACTTCTGTATGCCATGTTGTCTCACTGATGTAATTTTCGAGATATTGTTGTTTTTCACTTTTCTCTTGCTTCTCCCTTATTCCACACTCAACCCAACTATATGAGAACAGTAGCTCCCCTTTAAATTGTACTTGCCCAATAACCCCTGTGAGATAAGTGTAAGGCAAAGTTAGGTACAAGTCAGTTTTGTAGGTTCTGTAAGAGTTTGGGTAGCTGGGATCAGTTTTCTGGGGGTAACACAGCCCAAGGCACAAGCACAACTCATGAGAGTATAGTCTCTTTTTGGCAGTTTATTGTCTCTTGCAGAAAAAAATAAACAAAACAAACAATTCAAAATAAAATCCTTGCCACTTAATGGGCTTCTAACTAATACAGGTCAGTTTTCCTAAATAACCAGGAGAAGGCCTACCGCCGGTCTCCCCAAAACAAAGAACATACAGGAAGATATAAAATCCCAAACCTTTTGGTGATTTCAATCCCTCTCACACAGGCAGCTTTCCTGTGTCTTTTCCCCAGCCAGGAACTCTCCACTCTGGCTTGAGCTGCTTTTTTAATTAACCACCTGAAATACATCCGTACAACTCATAACACCCGGGCTGGACTAGCAGTCCCGGAACCACTCTGTTAGGAACCTGGGGCATAAATAAGCTCCGTCCTGGACTTTCCCAGGTATCCTAGTAGTGACCTCACCACAGTTCATACATTTTTTATTCCTTCGGGAAAATCGTTGCCTCATTGTCCTGGAGATGCTTAATAAATTGTAAGGCTACGCGGAGTTCCCTGCACGATTTCCCCTTCTTCTACAGAAACCTTTTTCCTGTCACAGTTATTTCTTTATTTACACATCATTTTTTTATTGTTATTTTGTGTTAACACAAACCCATATTTTTATGTCCAGCACTGAGATGTAGGGCCATACTGAGAACAGGAATTTTTTGTTCTAATCTGTCACTTGCCCATATTGTCAGGGCAGAATTGAATTACAGTATTCCGTTAATCTTGCCTTCAGTGAGGAGTGAACCAGTTTACTTGCACAAGTGAAACCAGTTTACATAAATTGATAGTAAAGGCCTACCAGAAAAGGGTATACCAGTATGAAAATATGCTTTTTGTGCAAAGTTTATCCTCTGATTTTATTTGCAGAGGATTTAGCCAAATCTTGTCTTTTGTAGCTAAGGACTAACCTGGTGCTAGTTTCTCTTTGAATCTCATTAACAGGGTGTGGTGCACAGTGTTTTCCTGTTTGTTTGTGTGTTGATGTATCTATGCTACTTTGAGTGCAGCTGAGGTCATTTTATTCAACATGTATGTGCAGCACATGTTTAAATTATCCAATATAAGGCCTGAGCATTTGGGGTTATTCATATCACAAGGTGCTGTCATTATTTCTGTGATGAGAACTTAATCCATAGACAAATGAGAATTTTTGTCTAGTGCCTAAATAGCTTGCTTGACTCACATTTTTTAAAAATTTAATTCATAACGTACTGTGCACGCTATTTTGGGGTCTCTACATTGCAGAGATTGTGGGTAAAAATATGTAACTGTGGTATCCAAGTATTCACAAGACATTACATTTATTTTTATAATATCTTGTCTTTGTTCCCAAGAACACATTGGATATTGCAGGTAATTGTAAGCTTTGAGTAGACTTGAACATTTTCTAAGAGCAACTAACTTAGTAAAAATGTTTAGATTTACATATAAACATATTTACTCATTTTAAATTCTTCAAAATGTGTAGTTTCTTCAGAAAGTGTATAGTTATCTATTTGTAATTCCTCAGAAAGTACAGCTTAGAAATATGCATTGTGTTCTGTAGTAATGGGACCCTAGGTTGAGAGAGGATTTAATAATTGAAGTTTGCCTCGCCCCCTTTGAGGTCACCAATGATATCAGACAGGGGCTGGCTCTCTGGTGTTTGTTACCAAACAACACAGGGAATTGTGAGGCAAGGCATGTGGTACCTTTATCTAGGGTTAAAGCTCGCCATACTGGTATATTTATGGTGGTCAGGCCCGGACTGGCAATCTGTGGGTCTGGCAAATGCCAGAGGGGCTGCTGTAAGGTACCATAGAATGTCACTATTTAGTGGGCTGGTGGGGGCTGTTTGAGTCTCTGTGTAACTGAAATGCCAGGGCCTATTTTAATTCTCAGTCCGGACCTGATGGTGGTCTACTAATCCTGATCAGTATCCGTGTAATATATGCAATAGAACCCTTATTTGATGGGTTTTAGGGGCTCTGGGAAATGTAAAATCATGGAAATGCATTCTATATTGAGGGAGCAGAAGAAACAGTTTAAAATGAGGAAAACTTAAAATCAGTGTATGTTTCGCTGTAATGCAGTTGGTTCCGCGATCGGGCAGCTTTCAAATGTCATCTGTCAATGCCGCATGTTGGCCTATGCCTGATCTTCAAATTAAAAAAAAGGAGTCAAACAATTATCCTTTCATGGAAGCTGCCCTCTGCACCTACCCTAAAAAGATGGAAATCTCTGATAAACGAGACTCTCCCCCCTACAAGTTGCCATACTTGTGAGCAGAGGCTGCCTGGACAAATTCGGCTCTTCGGCTGACACTCTAGACTCACACAGAATAATAGGTAAATCAACTACAGATATGCCAACGTATACAGGACATTCTTCACAGCCTAACCCCCCCCCTTTTTTTATTATGCTTGCTTGTTAAAATAAAACCAAAAAGGTTTGAATCTTCATAAGAACACCGGATTTGCTGGGAAAATGTACAAAGGAAATATCTGTATTAGTAAGTAATGATTTATTGAATCCACTGATCTATGTATGATTGTCAAATAAATAAAACTCTTTAAAAAAAGGGGGGGTAACTGATGTGTTTGTGTAAAATAAATGTGAAAATACTATGTACCCACTATTAAAACAATACTTTAGAGTTCAAGATATTTCTGTTTTATTCTATAGCAATCTGATTCTATATTCTTATGACAGCACCCAGGTGGGGAGGAGGTCCTGTTTGAGCAGGCAGGGGCAGATGCCACAGAGAGTTTTGAAGATGTTGGTCATTCCATTGATGCCCGGGAGATGCTGAAACAGTATTACATTGGAGATTTACATCCGGTAAGCACTAGAAATATCTAGGCAAGCTCTAGCCTGCATTATAAATAATTTTAAAGGGCAAGTTAACCCCAAAATAAAAAAAAATCCCTTATACAAGAAAACATAATTCTAAGCAACTTTCCAATATACATGTATTAATAATTTTCGGTGCTTTTAAAGTTGTTTGTAAAAATAATTGCTATTGATGGCAGCATTTGCTTAACTCCTGGTTGTTGCTTTTTAAACACTGTTGCAAAAGTCTTAGTTTCCCAGCAAACACGGGTCTGTGAATCAACTGCCTTGTCTTACATTGTATCAACAGTCTGAGCCACCAGACAAATAATATAAAGGGACAGATAAACACTGCTTCCAATAGTAATATATATATATATATATATATATATATATATATATATATATATATATATATATATATATATATATATATATATATATATATATATATATATATATATATATATATATATATATATATATAAAATTATAGAACATTTGTAAAGAGTGCCAAGTTGTTTAGAATAATGTTTTCTTTTATAGGCACAAAAATTTTTTTTGGGGGGGGTTGACATTTCATTTAAAGGACAAACAACAAGCAAGCACTCCTGTTTGACTACTCCTCCTTGGTTCTTGTGCATTAACATTGTTGCATCTTGATTCCTTGCACTGCCCTCAGCTGCTACTTGTGTTGTAAAATGTTGTATCAGCAATATATGCTGGTGTTTTTTTTAACCAGTAGCTGCATGTATTTTTAACGCATACCTGCACCCACTCAAAATAATATACCTTTAATCCTTCACCTGTAGGATGTTTATAAGACTTATGTTCAATGTATACTCCCATTTGTTGCACAGTGCTATTCGATTTTTTGTTTATGTAGTCTTTAACACACTGTTCAATGTTTTTTGTTTTTTATTTTCTGGACAGGATGACTGTAAAAATCAAGGACAAAAGGTAAACATACTTGTGCTATTCTTTCAGAATTCTTGAATGTGCGCTCATTATTGTACTATACTATTTGAAATGCATTCATTCATTTCCACGTGCTATCAGAGTAGATAAATAAGTCAAAGAGTACAGAAGGTTGCCTTAGTATACAGAGAGTGTATTGTATTGTGTGAAAATGAAAAGTGATAATTGCTTTTTATTTTCATGTTCTTCATGGTTACATTTTTAGCATACCTCGAAGTTCCATAACCTGTGTAAAAACACTCTTCCTTTGGCCTTGTGCCTTTATATGAAAGGTGCTGTGCACAAAAGTAATTACTTGCATGCATCGTACCACTTGTATTTGTACTGTTGCCCTGCACTGGTAAAACTGATCTGTTTGCTTCAGAAACACTACTATAGTTCATATAAACCAGCTGCTGTGTAGAAATGGTGGAAATTGAAAAAAAGTCTATATGGCACAGGTTAAATAGTGGATATCACCCTTATGTTCTACAGAGCGTATCTGCTATCTTCTGTGTTATCTGAATCTTTTCTCATTTGAATGGCTGCCCCCATTGCTACACAGCAGCTTATTTATATAAACAATAGTAGTGTTTTCTGTAGCAAACACAGCAGTTTTACCAGTGCAGGGCAACACTGCATTATATTTTTATTACTTTAAAACACTTTTTTTTTTGATGTTACTGTTCCTTTAAGCCTCTCCGTCATTAGAGAATGCGTATGCAACTTCTATTTGGATACATATATGCTAATAAGGGTGTGGGTATGTTGGGTAGCAAAATTGGCATCATTGTGATTGAGTTGCCACAAATATATTTCCTTAATATTTATATATAAAATCTGCACAAAGGAGGACCTTGTATAGGAGATTTGAATCTTTTGCAAAGCTGTTCCCTCTTTGCCTTGGTCTGCGCACTGCCTGTAAGGATGAGGGGAAAGTGGAACCAGAAGCACCCCTACAGGAGAAACTGAAAAACGGATTCTGGTCAAGATCACAGAAATCTTTAGTAGTTTGTCAGAAATTAGGGACTGATGAGTTAGAGACTATGCCAATTAGAGATAGTTGGCAGCAATATAATCCACAGCCTTTGCCTAGTTATTCATGGGTATTCATGTACTGACCTATGCTGCTGAACTAACTAGTACTGACTTGCCAAGAGTTAAACAGAGCTGGATTGGAGCACAATGGTCCCTCTGATAGATTCAATGCTGTGCACTGTTTGAGCCACTGGGCAGATCCGGAATTAAAACAAGAAGTGTATGAAAGTGTGGCATGTGCAGACAGAGACCCTCTCATAGGGATCTCTGCTAGTTTCTACTACATTTTTTCCTGATGACTGTGGTGTTGCTTAACACTGAATGGACACATGCGATAAAACCATGAGTATACCTTGTCTGCATGACACTGTCACATTCACTGTGCATCAAGGATTCCAACTGTTCAGCTTATTTTCACATCCTTCCCCAAATCATGGTTGTGAAAGAGACACAAAATGTAGTTATATAAGCATAGGTAAGCTTGTCTAATTGAGGTAAATAGCCAGAACTTTTTGTATGTGATTTCATTATGACAAAATGAATGAATAGAATATTTGTTTTTTGACACAAGGCCCCTGCCAATCTTAAAGGGTTTGTTCACCTTCCAACACTTTTTTCAGTTCAGTTTGTTTCAGACAGTTCACTAGAAATAGACTTTTTTTCCAACAACTTTCTATGTGTGACCGTTTTTCTAATACTGAAGTGTAAGGGTCAGGGCACAAAGGCAGATTCGGGGAGATTAGTCACCCGGCGACAAATCTCCTCTTCTTCGGGGCAACTAATCACCCCGAACTGCCTTCCTACCGGCTAAAATGTAATTCGCCGGCGGGTGGCAGTGATTTAAATTTTAGCCGACGGGGGGGCAGTTTGGGGAGATTAGTCGCCCGGCGACCTTCACCTTCTAAAGCAGCTCTGGGAGGGGCGGGGGTCGCAAACCCTGTAAACTGTTCTAAATGAATACATTTAGTTGCTACATTTCTTATCTCTTAGCTTTGTCCCTGCTGAGTAGAATCCCTGCATTTCATTACAGGCAGAGGTTAGAATTGATACAATAGTTGCTAATATTCCAGAGATGCTGCTGAGAAATGTATCAACTAAAATGTTGCAAAATTGTAACAGTTCAGAATCTCCGCCTGAATTACTAAACTGCCAGGCTCAAACGCCAGAGACAACCCCTTTAAGTTTCTGGCATAATGATACTCTCTAATTATAGTCTTATCCTGAGAAACCATCCCTTCCTCTTTCATCTGTATTACCAGTAATTACTGAATCTAAATGACGAAACCCACTGCCCATCTTCCTAATATACTGTTGTCCATATTGGCAGTCAGCCCAGAAGAGATTAAATATGACTTTCGACTTTATAATTAGAGTCCTTTATAATTACTGTATTTTGTTGTGTTGCGTTGTTTTGCGCTCCAATGTATATCTGCCCTGAGCTGCATAGAAAAACAGGGTTATACGTGTGCATCTGCCCTTCAAATTCATGGTAATGTGATGCTGTGAATAATCCCTTTTCACTCTCTGTGTCATTTCAACAATAAGAACAGGCAGTTTATCTCCAGATAGGCATTCCAACAAACCAGCTTTATAAGGGTAAATCACCTTAAAATCAACTTTTAGTATGATTTTTAGTTAGTCTAATTCTAAAGTAGTTTCTAGTCTTTTTTTAAGTTTATTTGACATTGAATTCTGATTCTCCAGACTCCAGTTGCAGATGCTATTGCTAATCATGGCAATTAGAAAACAGTAGGCAAATGTTTATTTGCCAAAGTCTATTCACCAGCAGTCCTACGGCCTGCATCTTTTATATGGTCATGAAACTCGCCATCTTACCAGGCATATGAATTCAGATAAGCATTTACTGATTTTTGGCAAATATTTGGTAAATATATAGTGAATAAAGTACCCCCTCTTGTAAAATATAAGGATATTATAAGTTACCAAGGAGTTTCATGACCATATAGAATATATGTTTTTATACAGGTCATGGAACTCCGAGGTAACTTCTAATATCCTCATATTTTGCAACTGGGGGTACTTTATTATAATACACAAGTTTCGGTGAGTCATGTGACAGAAATGACATCAGAACTCACCGTTTATAACTGATGACATCAGAACTCACCATTTATAAGGATATAATTTACAAGATATTCATGGCTTTTGTGTATTATATTGAGTATATTTAATATTATACTGAGGGCTCACTGTTCCTCTTTTATTTACTATGAACTGCCCCTTTTTCATTCTAAGATTAATGGCACACTGAGCTAAAATTGCCCCTGAATGAGTTTTGGGGAATCACCTGCAAGTGTTTGTTCTTAAAAATGCAAACTGCCACATTCCCAGGCAAATATTGCCTTATAAATTCTGTCCAATGATTGTTGTACGAATCCCATGCATGCAGTTTTCAACAAACTTCATGAAAATCAATATATTGTAGCAGACTGTTACTTCCAGGAATTCTTGCTGTTTGCATATACCAAATTTGAAGGATTGGTCTATGATAGTTTTTTAAATAATAAATTAGATATCAATTTCTGGTGCTGAAAGCAAAATGATAATAATATTTTATTAATGCATTATGTCTGCTTCCTTTAGGATGTTCTGCTAACAACATCGTCCAGCTCATCCAGGTAACTATTTATTTTTAAGTATGAACCACACAATGCATAAGCAGGTAGTAAAACATTATCCATCCCATTTATGTTTGACTTATTGCAGAGAGTTTGTGGAATATACTATATATAGGTTCCTAATACTCTGTTCTTTGAGATAATATACACATAAGGACCAAACACTAAGTATGTTTAATTTCCCTGTTTGCCGTGTTTAGCTCAAGTAATGACAAAAGCCACCAATTTTTCATGTTAAAAACTGTAGGCAAACAGTATGTTCAACATAAGCCCTATTCATTGAAGTCATGTTGTACAAAGGCATATGCTATCCCTTTAAAGCTTTCATGCTTCTCTCAGTAGAACTTGTGAATAAAGGATATGTGATTGTGGTTTTAATGCTCAGTTACATATCATTCCTATCATACAAACCTTGACATGCTTCATTCAATTACATATTTTGGCCAAATTATGGTATTAACACCTCTTTATTATAATATTTATACAGGCTAAACTTGTGCACTTGCAATCATTATGCACAAATAACGGCTGTATATTGTTTCTAATAGTTGTTTCTAATAGGTTAGTCTAAACGTTGGCATGTGGGTGCTTCTAGCAGCTGGTCAGCAGTATAGCATGAGTTAGACTGAGCTGAGACATTATAACATACATCAAATGCAACAAACCATTCACAAAACACTGTTGCCTATCTTGTATATGTCACTCCATTTCTGGGATCTGCTAGATGCATAACTCACTGTAATTGTTTCTCCTGCAGCTCTTGGTCCAACTGGCTAATCCCCGCAGTGGCAGTAGTTCTTTTGGGTTTCATGTACCGTTTTTACATGGTCGATAGTCGATCCTCTTGAAAAGCAGCAACTTTCTAAAACCTGCCATTGTCTTTACGCACAGAAAAACAAGCGGAATCCACACACACAGCCACAAGGATACTACCGCATCTCTGCCACAGATTAATATGTCAAATTTCTGACATGAACCTTTTTCGTTTTATGTTTGTGACCAAGGTCTCTTCCTAATGCTGTGAAGTATGTTTGTCAGTCTGTCAATTTAAGACCTTCTCACTGGACATGAACATAGTATTCATATACTGTGAAACCAGCTACATTCAACTAAATACTTTTTTTACACTCTGGAAAAATCTTTCTTGGTATAAAGCAACAGGAAAAAGTCATAGAGAGGATATATTTTAGGGTAAAAACAATAATTCATCCTGTTCTGACCTGTCAAAGCCTAATCATTTCAGAGATGAAATCCCTTGTCCTTAGTTCAGATTAGGTACAGGTATGGGATTTGAAATACTTGAGAACTGGGTTTTTCTGCATAAGTGATCAAAGGCACTAAGATTGCCCAGGAGCAGTAATCCACAGCAGCCAATAAGATGTTTGCTTTTAAACAGGTGACCAGTAAATGCTACCTTCTAATACAATGTGTTACTGCTAGTGATGGGGTAAACTGTTCCTTTTCGATTCGCCTAATTTAATGAAACGGCAAAAATTTGCCAAAACACCTTGAAGTCAATGTGCAGTTTTTTCACTCAACATTTGCCAAACGGTGCAGCTGTTTATTTCTCAATACATTGGAGCCTATGGGATTTTTTTTTTTTTTGAGGCGAAACCTTGTGAACAATTTTACCCATCCCTGGTTACTGTTCCTGGGTCTTTTATTACAGAAACACCCATGTCTGCTTAAAATAATTGAAATATTAAATAAATCCAATAGGATTGTTTGGCCACCAATATAAATTCATGATATCGTAATTAATTACCACCAAGGACAATCTACTGTTTTATTATTAGAGAGAAAAAGGAAATCGTTAATAAAATTAGTGATTTTTTATTTAAAATGGACACTATGGGAGATGGCCTTCCTGTAATTTTGAGCTTTCCGGATAAGGGCTCCCATTCCAGTACTTTGAAAACATAACCTTAATATATTAAACTAACGGCAATCACTTTAAAAGCATCATAATATTATCAGTTCTGGAAAGGGTTCATAATTAGGCTGGAGACAGTCCAGTTTGCAGGCCTTATAGAGGGGATGGGGTATGCT